>NW_003519352.1:56392-119385 GCF_000190715.1 Dictyostelium purpureum
TATAAAAAATTCTTTTTTAAAGAACAAAAATATATAAAAAAAATAAATTACTAAATCTATAAAATCTTTGCAAATTTAATAATAATAATATATAATTTATTTAATCCTTTTTTAATCCAATTTTTTCTATATTTAAACACTTTATTTTTAAAAAAAAAAATTTTAAAATTCATTTCAATTCATCCAAAATTCAAAATATTTTTATTTATTTATTTATTTTATTAATATTTAATATAGTTATTTATATAGGTTCACCTCTAATCGAATTTGTATTACTATAATTTCTTCTTTTTTAATTATTTTTTCCATATGAAAAAAAAGTAAAGTTAAAAATAGAATAAAAATTATATCATTGCCACAATGAGAATTTTAATATTCCTTGTAGTTTTAATACTATCAATCACAATAAATAATGTGCATGGTAAAAATTTAAATAAAGCAACGAATCACCATCATAACAATAAAAATAATAAAAATAATAATAAAAATAATAATAATAATAATTATCAACAAGAACAAAAATATCAGCATCACCCACAAAAAACTTATGATTTAAATCAATTAAAACAACAAAAAGGTTTAATATTACAACAAGATGGCTTTAAACAAACACAACAACCACAACAGCAACAAGAGGAACAAACTCAAGAGGATTATTTTAATAACAAAAGAATTTTAGATGATAGCCTTATTGGTAGTGGTGAAACCTTTCCATTTTTAGATTGCGTTGGTAATTTAGAATATTTAGGTGTTGATAAAATACAACCATTTGGATTTAATCAAGGGCCATATTTATTAAATTGGGGTAAAAGCAACTCAAGTTTTCCAGAGGTTATTGTTGACCTATATGGTGAAAGCAGTCCATTGTTAGTAGGTAATCTCCATCCATACGAAAAATTAGAGAATGAAAATTCTCAATTCTTTGATGTTGCCGGTAAACAAGATATAAAATCCTTAATGCATTATTCATGTGGTAAAACTCCCTCAACAGTTTCATTTTCTTTCAAAGAAGCATTTGACAAGAAAAAAGAGTTTATTCTTTTAGTATTTGGTATGACTCCAAATGCTATTCTCAATGTTAAGGCATACGATTGGTCAGGTCCATTCTTACCAGGTGGAACTTGGCAAGAGTTGGATCGTGGTGTCATCCACCATGGCCAAAAAGATATTGTTAGAATGCAATCAAATTTAAATATTGGTCGTCCAAGTGCTAATCTTAAATGGACTGGTGGTTCAATTACAACCTACGATATCTTTTATCCATCAATATCATCTTCGAAAATTAGTAAAATTGAATTACTCCTTAGTCATACTTGCAGCTTACCAGAATGTAAAGGAATCACTCTTTTTTACTCTTTAATTGCTAATGACCTTTGCTTCAAACAACCCAAGTTACCACCATTAACTGAAAGACCTACCGCAACTCCTGCTACTGTTGATTCAAGTAGTTCCGAAAATATCGACCAATTTATTAAAACATTCCCTCCAACACAACCTCCAACCCAAACACCAACAACTGAGCCTGAATCAAGTGAAACAGACGAATCGAGTTCATCAGAAGAAATTATTATAACCCAATTACCCTCAAGACACAGAGGAACCAAACCACCAAAAAAAACTGAGCCACCAACTGAGCCACCAACTGAGCCACCAACCGAACCACCTACTGAACCACCAACTGAGCCACCAACCGAACCACCAACTGAGCCACCAACTGAACCACCAACCGAACCACCCTCAATTATAAACTCTCAAGTTCCAAATCCATTAAAACATGACGATGAAGATATAACTATCACTATAGTACCATTTAGACACAGAGCAACTAAACCACCTTACAGAAGCAGAAAACCACCACCACCACCAACTGAAACAATTCCTTCTGCTTGGAATTAATAATAATATTATATTTTTAATTTAAATAATAATTTATAACCAAAAAAAAAAAAAATTTTAGCACAGGTCAATCATCACCATCAAAAAAAAAAAAAAAAAAAAAAAAAAAAAAAAAAAAAAAATTAATAATAATAAAAAAATAAAAATTTATCCCAAATTTTCTCATTTACCAAAATAAAAAAAATAAAAAAGGAAAAAAAAAAAAAAAAAAAAAAAAAAGAAAAAAAAAAAAGGAAAAAAATAAATATTAATTTAAACTCTGTGATTTCAAATTCCCAGCTTTGGTCTTTTTATCCAAGTTATTTTAACAGTTGGAAATGAAAAATGAAAAATAATTTAAATTATAAAAAATAAAAATAAAAAAAATAATTATTTTAATTTTTTTAATATCTAAAAAAAAAAAAAAAAAATTATGCGAATTCGTTATAAATTTTCTTGATACTTTTATCATTATTTTATTAACTTTTTTTCATTCTTTAAACTTTTTTTTTTATTTTTTTTAATCATTTATTATTATGTATTTTAACAATAATACAACTATAAAATAGATTATTATATCTTTTAGATTGATTTTAAAAATATAGAAATATAAAATTATATTTATTATTAAATTTAATTTAAATCTTTGAACTAAATATAGTTTATTATATTAAAAAGCTTCATTGTGGAACCTACCATTTAATAATCAAATGTTTCAATTATAAATAACATATAATAAATAATTAATAATAAATAATATAAAACAATTCATTCACATCAACCAGTAGTAACGTTCAAATTATATATATTATAATATATTTTATATATCACAATCAAAAAAAGTATGTCTACTAATTAGTACTTTATATGTGTGTGTGGGTGTGTTTATAATAATTTTTTTTTATTTTTTTTATTTTTTTTATTTTTTTTGTTTTTTTTTTGTTTTTATATTTCTTCTTTTTTTCATTAATTTTTTTTTTTCATCATTCAATTTAGCTTTTTATTAAACAACAAATAAATAAAATAATAAATTAAAGATTATAAATTTTATAAAATGATCACCCAAAATAATCAAATAGATATACATTTTTTTAAATTTTTTTCCTTTAGTGTTTATTTTAAAATTTATTAGATAAATCTAATAAAATAAATTTTTATCTGTTATCCAAAGAACAAATAAATCATTGTGTTGTTTTATTTTTTTTTTATATATTTGGATAAATCATTGCCAACAATAATAACAATATCAAAACCAATAAAAACAATATGGATAATAAATAATAATAATAATCCTTTACAAAGTTAATAAATAGATAATGTGTTTTATATCAATAATTTTATTTTTTAAAGCTCATCAGCAATTAGGATATTAAATCAAATAAATATTAAACTTTTCAAGTGAAATATTATTATATTTTAAAATAATTAAATAAAAAAAAATAATTAAAAAAATCAAACATGAAAATATAAAAAACAAAAATCAAAATAAAATTAATTTATACAAATAATTAATTCATTATCATAATTGTACACTTTTTTTTTCTAACTTTTTTTTTTATATTTTTATTTATATTTTTTTCTTAAATAATAAATAATATTTAGTAATATTATTAATTTTATTTTTAATAATTATAAAAAGTGTGTAATCTAACAATATTTTATAGTTTTTCAAAAAAAAAATAAAAATAAAAAAAAATAAAAATAAAAACTAAATTAGGTTTTTTATAATAAAAATGCCAAATAAATCTCAACAACAACACGAAAAAGAAGAGAAGCAAGAAAATGAAGATGACAATATAGAAATTGATAAGATTAATCCAAAATCACCACCATATTACAACAGTGTTTATTCTAGTGACGAGGACAGTAATAGTAATAGTAATAATAATAATAATAGTAATAGTAATAAAAGTAATTCACCGATATTAAAAAATAATAAAAGTAATTCACCAATATTAAAAAATAATAAAACTAACTCAAGTCCACTTAGTATTGTGAATGATGAAATTTTTAATTTTGATGATAATAATAGCAGCAATAATGAATCGATAATAGATTTAAAAAGAAATAAAAGTTTAAGCGATTTGGAAATAAGCACAAGAATCAGAAAGAAATTTGAAGATTCATTAGAATATTTTAGCTCATTATTAGATATTATTACAAATACAAAATCGAAAAAATCAACTATGCTCCCATCTAACCAAAATTATATAAAAAGAAATAGCGCTGTATCAACACCAACTAATATATTTATTAATAATATTCAAAGATCAAAGGTCGGATCATCTCATGATAATTTATTAAATGCAAGTTTTACAAACGGTACAAGTAATTCCCAAAGCGATAGTGAAGGAAGAATTGAAGGTGATTTTCAAATTCCAATTGGTGGAACCATTAATAATAGTGATGTCGATAATAGTAGTGATAGTTTAGCACAACAGCAACCAAAAGAGCGAAAACAAGAGGAACCACAAGTACAATTTAATAACTCTCAAGATGCAGATGATGAAAATAGCTTTTATGATACAAGCACAACCGAAGAGGATGAAGATTTATATCATGACAATGGAAAATTAAAAACAATCTCTCAAATGAAATCAGAGTTGGAGGAATTCTTTTTACATCTCAGTTTTAAAAAGCGTGAAGAGATTTCTTTTTCATTATCAGTTGAACAAGATCCATTGGTTATTGATCAAACTATCAGTCAATATTTTGAAATGTTTGTTAATGAATGTTATAATGGTATAGTATTATTTTGTTATTTATTTTTAATTTAAAATTTTTTTTTTGATTACTAATATTTTTTTTTTTTTTAGAAATAATAAATAAATTTCAGTTTCAATTTCCTAATATTATAGATACAATTAAAATAATGAGAAGTTCACCAGAAATTAAAATAGCAGGCAATCCAAACGAAAATTACATTCCATTACATAAATCCTCACCATCATATAAAAAATTTTCAATTGTAGATTTCACAAAGAAAAAATTATTATCAGGCATAAACTCATCAAACGTGGGTAGTTTCTTTTTATCAATGATTCCAATTGTAGATTGGATACCCAAATATCAACTAAAGTATATTAAAGATGATGTTATTTCATCTCTTACTGTCGGCTTTATGATTGTTCCACAAGCTATGGCATACGCAATTTTAGCTGGTCTACAACCCATTTATGGTTTATATGCTGCTTTCATATCTCCAATTGTTTATGGTATCTTTGGTACCTCAAATGAAATTTCAGTTGGTCCAGTCGCTATGGTTTCTTTATTAATTCCAAATGTTGTTAGCGTTCCATCTACCGATCCAGAGTATGTGGTCGAGGTCTTGTGTCTATCGTTATTATCCGGGTTAATATTAATTGTAATTGGCTTCTTAAGAGCTGGCTTCATCATTGAAAATCTTCTTAGTAATCCAATTTTAATGGGCTTCATCCAAGCTGCCTCACTTTTAATTATTTGTAGTCAAATTAAAAACCTAACACAAATTCCAATACCAAGTACCGTTTCAAGTTTACCAGAGTTTATTCAAGCCATTGCAGAACATTACAAATCGATTCATGGTTGGACTGTGTTGTTTGGTTTGTGCGCTTTAGTGGTTCTAGTATCATTCCGTTTTATAAATAATAGAATTAAATACAAAGTACCAATTGCTGTTATTATCTTGTTTTTATCAACTTTAATATCATACTTAATCAATTCAAAATCGCATGGTATTAAAATTATTGACACTATTCCATCAGGTTTACCAGTTCCAAGAGGAATAACCCTAAATATAGACAAAGTTGGTAAATTAATTGTTGGTGCATTCATTATTTCAATTTTAGGTTTTGTAGAATCGATTTCAATTGCAAAGAAATTTTCATCGATTAGAAAGTATTCAATTGAGCCAAGCCAAGAATTAATTGCGCTAGGTATGTGTAACTTTGTTGGATCATTTTTCCAAGCATGTCCATCAACTGGTTCATTCTCAAGAACAGCAGTAAACTTTCAAACCAATTCAAGATCAAGAGTTTGTTCTATTGCATCGGGTGTAATTGTAGCATGTGTATTATTATTTTTAACACCAATTATCAAACATACTCCATTATGTATTCTTTCGGCCATTGTCATCGCAGCAGCCATCACATTATTCGAATTTAAAGAAAGCTATGAACTATTAAAAGGTGGTGAAATATTGGGTTTTATTCAATTGGTTTTCGTATTTTTAATAACTTTAATGTTCGGTTCAGAGGTTGGTATAGTTGTAGCATTTTGTGTATCCATTTTACAAATTATCTATTTCTCAGCTAGACCACAGTTGGTTAGTTTGGGTAGATTACCAGGTACTTTGGTATTTAGAAACATTAAACATTATTCAGGCGCAATTGTAAATAAAAGAGTTAAAATCTTAAGATATGACTCTCGTTTAACCTATTATACAGTCAATCATTTCAGAGACACCCTTTATAAAATGAATAGCGAAGAAGGTTTCGAAGCGGTCCATACCATTATCTTTGATATGGTAAATGTTAGTTCAATTGATTCAACAGCCATCGATGTACTAAACGAAATCATAGATTACTACAAAGCTATAAATATTCAAATATTATGGTCCGATATTAGACCTTTTGTTCAACAAGTTATGCATAGATCAGGTTTCTTAAAAAGATTAGATCATCACCATTTCTTTACTTCAACACATAAAGCTGTAGAATATGCATTATCAAGTTAATCCATATAAACTCTTTTTTTTTTTTATTTTAAAAATAAAATAATAAAAAAAAAATAACAAACAAAATAAAATATCTATTTATTTTTTTAATTTAAAAATAGTTTATTGTTATATACTCACAAAGGATAGGGTCCAATTTATTCTTTAACCTATTTTAGTTTAAATTTACAAAAGCAGAAATTTTAATATTTTTTTTTTATTAATTTGGACAAATAACCATATTTAAAATTTTAATATTTATTTTGTAAAAGTATATTATATATTTATATGTATGTATCTATTGTATATAAAAAAAAAAAATTTTCACCAATTTTTTTTTTTTTTTTTTTATTAATTTTTTCACCAGTTTCACCACCCCACCACAACCACTTCGCAACTTTTTCATTTAATATAATCATCGATTATTTTAATATTTTAAACTTTCAGACTACAAATTCACCTTTGCATAACCAAAATTGATAACAAAAATTGCAATAATAGTTGCTAAAAAAAAAAAAATAAAAAAAATAGAAAAAAAAAAAAATAAAAAAATAAAAATTTAACTGATTTATTTATTTTTTTAATTTTTTTTAATTTTTTTTCACCAATCTCCACCACATTCGCCAATATCCAATTTAAAAAATAAAAAAAAGTTTATCATTTTTTTTTTTAACCACACCAAACAATATCTACCCATATTTTTTTTTTATTTTGTTATTATTGTTATATAAACTTTTAACCAATAATATACAAGTATTTTCCCCATTATCACCAACCAATTAAAAGTTTCCCCAAACACACCAACGTGGTATGTTTTATATTTTTCACCAAACTCCACACAATAATCTATATCAAAACAGTTTTATTTTTTTTTAATTATTATTTATTTTTTTTTTAATTTTTTTTTCCCCACCATTCACCTTTTTTTTCTATATAAAAGTAATTTTACATTGTTTTGTTTTATATTAAAATGTTAAATAGTAATAATATTAATAATTGTGATATTGAAATGGATAATAATACAACATCAAACTATTATAATAATAATAATAATGGTGATAGTGATAATAGTTCAACTGAAGGAGCAGAAAATAATTTAATAAATCAAAAGGAATCAAATAATGTGGTTTTAAACATGTCCTCAAATATAGATAAAGAATTGGGTATTTCAAAAAGATTTGACGAAACAATGTTTTATTTTAATCGTTTATTAGATATAATAACAAATGAAGGTTCCAATAGTTTAAATCAATCTATAAACAGTAATATATTAATTTCAAGCGGCATATATAATAAATATAATGATTTCAATGGTCAATCCATTCAAAACTATATTGACGATAGTTTTTTAAAAGAAGGAAGCGAAACCAACAGTGTAGACGAAGAAATGTTAACAACAAGTGTAAAAACCCCATTAAGAAACGGTTCAGAATATAATGATGACAGTTTAAACAATAACAAAGATATATTTAATATAATTTCAAAATTAAAAAGTGAAACCAAAGAAAGTTTAGTTCATTTACGTTTTAAAGCAAATAAGGATTTAGAAATTTCAATATCAAAAGAAAAGAAACCAATAATAATAGATCAAATAATAGAGTTTCATTTTGAAAATTTTACAAATAATTGTTATGATGGTTAGTATATTTTTAAATATTTTTTTTTTTGGTAATATATTAATTTTTTTTTATATAATAGAAATAATAAATAGATTTCAATTTCAATTCCCAAATGTTATAGATACAATTAAAATAATGAGAACTATACCCGGAGCAAAGTCTCGTGCTGAACCTGCTCCCGAAGAAGAAGATAAAACTGCAAAGTTTACATCAAATCCAGAAAATTTTACAAAGTTTTCGATGAAAGAGTTTGCAACAGATTCTATTAAAAGTTTTAAAATTAAAATGGTTTTAAATTATTTATTTTCAATGATTCAAATTACTAAATGGGTACCAAAATATCAATTAAAGTATATTAAAGATGATGTTATTTCATCTCTTACTGTTGGTTTTATGATTGTTCCACAGGCTATGGCCTATGCAATTCTTGGTGGTATGCCTCCAATTTACGGTTTATATGCTGCTTTTATTGCTCCTGTAATGTATGGAATTTTCGGAACATCAAACGAAGTGTCAGTTGGTCCAGTTGCTATGGTTTCTTTATTAATCCCTAGTATTATTTCGGTGCCATCTACCGATCCAGAGTTTCTCTTAGAGGTCTTCTGCCTATCTTTATTATCGGGCATAGTACTAATTGTAATTGGTGTATTAAGAGCTGGCTTTATCATTGAAAATCTTCTTAGTAATCCAATTTTAATGGGCTTCATCCAAGCCGCTGCTTTTTTAATTGTTTGCAGTCAAATTAAAAATATTACCAAAATTCCAATACCAAGCAATGTATCAAGTTTACCAGAGTTTGTAGAGGCCATTGCAGAACATTACAAATCGATTCATGGGTGGACTGTATTATTTGGCGTAAGTGGTCTTGTATTTTTAATTGTGTTCCGTATAATAAATAATAAAATCAAATTTAAAGTTCCAATTGCAGTTATTATTTTAATGCTCTCAACTTTAATATCATACTTAATCAATTCAAAATCACACGGTATTAGCATAATTGGTGATGTTCCATCTGGTCTCCCATCATTTAAAGTTCCATCTTTAACTTTTGAAAGAGCAGGTCGTTTGATTGTTGGTGCATTCATTATTTCAATTTTAGGTTTTGTAGAATCGATTTCAATTGCAAAGAAATTCTCATCGATTAGAAAGTACTCAATTGACCCAAGCCAAGAATTAATTGCGCTAGGTATGTGTAACTTTGTTGGATCATTTTTCCAAGCATGTCCATCAACTGGTTCATTCTCAAGAACAGCAGTAAACTTTCAAACCAATTCAAGATCAAGAGTTTGTTCTATTGCATCGGGTGTAATTGTAGCATGTGTGTTATTATTTTTAACACCAATTATCAAACATACTCCATTATGTATTCTTTCGGCCATTGTCATCGCAGCAGCCATCACATTATTCGAATTTAAAGAAAGCTATGAACTATTAAAGAGTGGTGAATTATTAGGTTTTATTCAGCTAATATTCATTTTTGTTTTAACACTTTTATTTGGTTCAGAGATCGGTATAATAGTTGCCTTTTGCGTATCAATTCTTCAAATTATTTCACACTCTGCAAGACCAAAGCTTGTTATTTTAGGAAGATTACCAGGTAGTATTTTATTCCGTAATATCAAACATTTCCCAGAGGCAATTACAAATAGCAGTATTAAGATCTTAAGATATGACTCACGTTTAACCTATTATACAGTCAATCATTTCAGAGATGCCCTCTATGAACTAAAAAAAGAAGACCCAGAATTCGAATTGGTTCAAACAATTATTTTCGATATGGCAAATGTTAGTTCGATTGACTCCACCGCCATCGACGTATTGCACGAAATTGTAGATTTTTATAAATCTCAAAATATTAAAATATTATGGTCTGATATTAGACCACACATCCAGAAAGTAATGTTTAGATGTGGTTTCCTAAAAAGTATGGATAATCATCATTTCTTCACAACAACTCATAAAGCTCTAGAATACGCATTATCAGAGCTACAAGAATAAAAACACAAATAAATATATTTATAATTTAAAAAAATTTAAAACAATTTATTTTATTTATTTTTTTAGGTTTTATTATTGTAATAATGTTTAAGAATATCAATCATTGTCTTGGAAACTGCATCGTCTAAAGATATTGTTTTTTCTCTAACATAAATAATACATCCTTCTCTTTTGAAAATTTTAGAATTATTTGAAACATCTTGTGGTGAAAAATTATCATATCTATTATTTGGTACCAAAATTGTTTTTTTGATAGAAAAACAAAAGTTGAAATATGTTAATGAATGAAATTGTTTGTCAGTATTATTAATATCATATATAGTTGGACTTGGATCCATTTTATCTAAATCTTTACTTCTCTCAAAATTCATTTTTTTGTTTGATAAAATTGAAAATATTTCTTTAGAAATTGAAATTGAGCTGTCTTTTGGGTCATCTTGATAAACTGAATTTATTAAAATATCAATATTTGGAATTTTACTTAAAATTAATTGATTAGTGTTATTACTGTGGGTATTTTTATTATTACTATTATTATTATGGATGTAATTAAATTTATGAGATGGAATAATTTTTAATCTTTCTAAAATATCTTCATCAAAATCACCATCAAAAACTTTTTTTTCATATAACGACTCTACTTGCTCGTAAGATTGGTTTGATGTTGATAAAACTGTAACTTTATAACCTAAAGATAAAAATTCCAATGATAGTTGATATCCATAAAGTTCATAATCATATTTAGATGGCGGAGAATTTGTATTGATTTCATCATCTTCAGAATCGGTTGTGTACTCTAATTGTTCATGAGAAAATCTATCCCCATCACCATAGCCCTTAATAATTATAGCTACATGTTTTTGATTTGCTGGATTTGATTTTAGTGATTCTTCTTTTAACAAACAATTTTTACACCAATTGGTTGGAATGTTTTTATATCCGATTTGGTTTCTGCAAATTGAACAGAAATTTTGAACATAGATACCATAGTCATCAAACGCTTTAAAGCCCAAAGTAGAGAGCGGGAACATTATAAAAGTTGACTCTAGGCTGTATGATAACATAACTAAATTAGAATTCCACATCCCTTTTATTAATTTATCAGAGTGTGGCCAATGTGGGAGTGGTCTAAATCTATAAAATTTTTTCAATTTAACTCTTTGATTTGGGTTCATATAAGATTCCCAATTTAGTTTTGCTCTAAAGAAATGTTCTCTATTTGCACCACACTCTTTTTGGAATCTGTAAAAATAATTGTTTGGTATATTATTTGGATTGTAATCCCAACGGATAGTCTTGAAACCTGGGTATGTATTTGAGATTTTAGTATTTTCTGGCTTTTGATGATTATAATCTGGAACAAGGTTACATCTAGAGTTGAATGAGTGGATAGCACCTTTGGACATATATACATTATCACCGTCATATACCGCAGTTAAACAATCTAATTCAGTAAATGAGTTCTTGGCAACAAGTTGTTCAATAGAGTTACAGACTTGTAATTTCATTCTGATAGAGTGATATGGATGCTTGTGGTATAGTATAATTGAATCTTCAGTTTGAATATAACAAGAATCAGAATCTTGGATTCTAATTTTCATATTTGATTTTAATTGATCAAATACTTTAAGTATTCTATTCGAAATAGCAACTTCATTTTGTTGTTTATTTTCATCAATAAGTGTAAGTTCAATATTATGGCATCTATAATATTGTGATAATGAACTGTGATATCTGCAATAGACCAACTCTTTAAACATGGATTTACTTTCAACCAACTCCATAATCTGCTTGATGATGATTTTTGGTAATTTGGTCTTTGTGAACAATCTATTTACTTTAACTAACCAAATATATTGCTGTTTAATATCTGTAGGTAAATTATCTATACATGCTGCCACTGAAGAGCCACTAACTGCAACTTTAATACCATTATCTTCCCAATCAAAGTCGTAATCGAAAATTTCATGTGTATAAATCGAAAAACATTTCTTGAATAATAATAATGTCGGTGAGATTGAATAACAACCATTTGAAGCAGGGCATGGGGAAAGATATGAATTTGAAAATTTTGAAAGTTTAAACTGTTTTGATTTTTTTGGTTCTGGTATTGCAACTAATTCATCTACTGTAAACCCCAAATTTTCTTCCTCATCTAAGTATCCATCATCATTATTTAGTAAATCACCAACATAACCATAATAATCATAAAAGTTGGCTTCTTCTGATTTTTGGTTATTATTATTGATATTACCAAATAAACCGGTATTAATTCCCTCTTCCTCCTCTTCCTCCTCTTCCTCTTCCTCTTCCTCCTCTTCCTCTTCCTCTTCCTCCTCTTCCTCTTCCTCTTCCTCTTCCTCTTCCTCTTCTTCCTCTTCCTCTTCCTCTTCTTCATCTTCTTCATCTTCTTCATCTAATTCTATTTCTGATTCTGATTCTTGGTCGGAACCAAATAGTTCAGAATCTGATTCTAATTTATTTTCAGCAAAATGGATTTGATCATCACTTATTTCGGTTTGATACAACAAATCTTCAGGAGATAATTTGTTTTTTGGATTTGATTTGAATAATTCTTTATTACAGAATTTCTCTTGATTTGGATTACTACCAACATTATAAACTTTAATTATATTATCTTTGATAATTTGATCCGACTCTTGATTTTTTACTTTAATATCATTTGAATGGTCATAGTATCCGTAGTGTCCTTTTGGTAGAAAAAATCCTATTTCTTCATCATCATCTGAATCTTCACTGTAACTATCTTCAATATTGTTTTCGAGTTGGTACTTTTCTTTACTTTTATTTGATGTGAAATCATTTGGTAGGGATAGCATATATGACTTGGTTGGGTCAACATAACAATATTTTAATTTTAATGTTTGCTCTGCCATTATATTATAATAAACTGAATTAATTGTTTGCTCTAATAAATAACTGATATTGCTAATTAATGGTTCTAATGAGCAGTAGTGTTTATTTTTGTTTGATTTAATAAAATTGTAAAATCTATTAAACTTTTCTACCAATTCTAAACCATTACCAAATTTGATTTTTTCATTTTCGATACCCAATAAACTTAATGTCAAAATATAAACATATCTTGTATTAACATTCTCTTTATTTCCAAATAAACCTTTCGTTTTTATAAACTCTATATGGTTTAGGTGCGATAGTAAATAAATAAATAAAACTATTTCATTTTGGTCCAATTCCAAACTTTTTCTTTGATGTTTTTCCTTATTTAAAATTTTATTTATTGAATGTAAAAATGTATTGACACTTGAAATAAAATACTTTTTCAATCTTTTATTTGAATCTATGTTGTAGGTAATTTGTGTTTCGGTGATTCTATCGATGTTTGTGATTGTATTTGTATTTTCATCAAATAATGCAGTTTCGACAGTTTTCGTTATTATAGTTTTTGGAATTGTTAATAACTCTTGTTTTAATTTATAAAATTTTGAAATCAAATATTTTGCAATTTTGTTTTCTTGGATAGTATCGATAGAATTGGTATAGCGTTTAGCGTTTTCTTCTTCTATAGAAGACAATATCATTTGAAATTCATTTTGATCTTCGTTGTGAAGTTGTTCATCATTCTCTTCAACCAAGTTTCTTTTTTTATTACTTTCATCAATACCTTCATCAATACTTTCAAATTTCCTTTTCTGGTTAACAGTATCTTTGATTTCATTTTCTCCCTGTCCCCTTTCTTCATGGATTTCTTCGGATTCTTCAGACTCCACTTCACTGGAACTTTCTTCAGATTCATCTTCCTCTTCAGATTCAGACTCCTCTTCAGATTCATCCTCAGACTCTTCTTCAGATTCTTCTTGAGATTCTTCAGATTCATCTTCAGACTCTTCCTCTTTTTTAGATTTATTTAAACAGTTAAACAATACATTAGAATTGTTTTTATCCATAATGATACTAAATATTGGGTGGAGCAGTCGAGGATAGGTGTCTGATGGGCTAATATAGGTAATATAGTTAGCTTTCACAATAATTGGTATATCATTTAATCTGGCAATTGAAATAATTTGATAAAAACCTTTTTTTAAAAACGTAGAACTATATAATCTGTACAAATATGTTGAATCTGCAACATTTACCATATACAGTTTGTTGTTGTCAAATCTTTTGAGAAAAAAAATTTTGTTAGTAAATTACCTAAAGATTTTTTTTAATGTACCTGGTCTTACCTATTTGTTATTGAAACACAATCAATAACTTTAACATATATTTTAAAATTCTTTACGTTTCTTATGTTGCCATCTTTGGGTTTGCATGTATTAATATACAATGGTAATAGTTTTTCTTGATTTTCTTCTATAAAAGCTAAAACTTTTTCAAGTGATGTCATTATATTCATTATTGTAATAACTTTTATTTATTATTTAATAAACACACATGGGGGAAAATAAAAAAAAATAAAAAAAAAAAGCTTTTTTTAAAAAATAAAAAAAAAAAAAAAAAATTAAACAAAAAAAAAAAAAAAATTTTTAATTCCAAACAAATTTTTATTTTTAGTTTTTTTTTATTTTCCCCCAGATGCATAAATTAATTAAAAAAAATAAAAAAAATAATATTAAACAAATAAAAAGAGTTTCTTTTTCTTTTTTTTTTTTTAGAAATATAAATATAATATATATAAAGTATTTCAAAAAAAAAACTAAAAAAAAAAAAAAAAAATTTTTTTTTATTTTTTTTTTTTATTTATTTATTTATTATTTTAAAGAAGTATAAATTCTATACTATTAATTAATCTAAACTTATCTAAACTTTATCTAATATTAATGTGTTGGTTGCTGAGATTTCACTTTGAAATTTGATTTAAACCAAACATCATTTAGAGTATCTTTGAAGGAACGAACATTGTATATTTTGAAAATAGCACTATAATAACAATTTGTTATTATTAGTATTATCTTTCAAAGCAGGTTTGGACGACGGATACTTGGCAAATGTCAGCGATATTGATGGTGGTAGCGGTGTGGTTGTGGTAGTGTTGGTCATTTTAGTATCTATCTTTTAACTTGCACTAAAAATTTGACAATGGTTTATAACATCGGTACTCTATTTTGGGTTATCTTTGAAATAACAATTTGTTATTTTTTTTTCTAATAATTTGAAGGTGATGAATGATATTGAGTTGATGAAAATATAATAACAATACATTATGCTCTCTTCAACAACTATACAAAAATAACATTCATTTATATAATGAATAAACAAAGTATTTACCAATATGGTAAAATTAAAATGTTGATTATTAAAAAAAAATATAAAAAAAAAAAATAAAAATTTATATATATAATGTGGGCTTATAAAAATGTGGTGTGTGGCAGTGTTTTTATTATTAATAGTTATGGTCTATTAATATCATTTTTATAATTATTTTACCATCATGTATTGAATAACGGTAAGGAAAACCCCAAAGATATAAATTTTTATTTGTGATGATACGAGTATATATGTTTGATTATTACTATTACTATATATAATATTAATAATGTTTTTTTTTTTTTTTCAACAACAAAAGTATTTATAGTTTTTTTTTTTTTTTCAATTTTTTCATTTTTTCATTTTTTCATTTTTTTAATAAAAATGAATTTTGAATAACCCAAGTAAAATAAAAAGTTTTATTTGTAAAAATAAAAAAAAAAATAAAAAAAAAAAAAAATTTCAAACAGAAAACAAAACAATTCATTTTTGGTGTTTTACTTGCATTGAATCCCAAATAAAAGAAAAACAATTTTAAAAAATTTCATATCTGGTTTAATAAATTATTTTGGTTTCACAAAATGAAAAGCAGTAATTCTCATATAATTGTGATTCTCTGGTTAAAACTGGTTTTTTTTTTTCGAAAAATTTTTTTTTATTTTTTTTTTTTTTATTTTTATTTTCTTAAAAAAAAACAATATAATATAAAGATCTGGTTCTTTTAACTATATATAAGAAAAATAAAATTATAATTTTATTATTCAAGTAACAAAGTTTACTTTTAAATTAAAACTAATTTTTTTATAAATTAATTATTATTATAAAAAAAAAAAAAAAAAAACTCCAGTGTTAATTATATTTATGATTAATTAATATACTCTGTTTAATTATTATTAATTATTAATAGCACTATTATTTTTACTTTATTACTCCCTCCATTTTTAATATAGAGGCATTAAAAAAGCAAATGAATAAAAACAAATTATTATTAAATAGTATTATCTTCTTTTATTTTCTATCATTGGTTATAATTGATAGAAATCTTTTTAACTTTTTTTTTTTATGTATTTTTTTTTTTTTTTTTTTTATTTTATATTTTTTTATCTATTTTTTTTATCACTATAAAATCGAATAAAATTTCCTATTTTGGTAATAAATAAATGAAACTATTAATAAAACATATTTTTATATTTTTTATATTTTTACAATTATTTATAAATTCTTCTGCAATTGTAATTAAAAATAAAAAAAATAAAAAAAATAAAAAAAAAATCTAATGATTTATTTTATATCTTTATATAGATGTGCAGAAATGATAATGATTGTAAAAAAATGAATATGCATTGTGTGTCCAGTGGTGTAGTATTATCAGGAACTTGTAAGAAACCTGCTAACCAGGGACAGTTTTGTTCAAATAAAATAAAAAAAAATGTTTATAGTTTGCATCCTCCATGTAAAAGTCATTTAATATGCAAAAATGGAGGTTTTGGTGTATTTAAATGCCAGTAATTATAAAAAAGAAATAAAAACTAACCAAAAAAAAAAGATTTTAGAAAATAAAACAAAGAATGTTAAATTGTTTTATAATTCATTTATTAATTTATTTATTTATTTATTTATTATGCATTGACTCATTCATTAATTAATATTATTAACTAATGGGTGGGGGCTTCTGCAAATAAAAAGTTGTCAATTGTAATAATAGATAAATTTGTCTGAGAAATTTAGAAATGACAGTCATCAAATTGTTTTGAAGTATAGCCTATGTGGCTTGGGGTTCTAACATTGTTATGGGGGCACCTGCAAAGATGTTGCTATAATGACTCTAACATTTTATATTATTTTAAATAAAATATCTATCTGTATTCCTTTTTTTACTAGTATTATTTTAATTGTTTTGATGCGTCACTTAATTTATATACGTGGTTAAAATAAAATAAAATAAAATTTGAGTATGATGACGATGATTCATATTTTAAAACTAAAAATATAAATTTAATTTTGGTGACGGATATAAAAAAAATAAAAATAAAAAAAAAATAAAATTTTAAAAAAAATGAAAAAATAAAAAAAATAAAAAAATTTGTTTTTTTTATTTTCATTTATTTTAATTATTTTACTAAAACAAATACAACACTAAAAAATGTCATTAATTCCAAATACTATTTGCTTATTTGATGTCGATGGTACCTTAACTAAACCAAGAAATGTATGTTTTATAAAATTTTAGTAAAAAACAATATATACAGAGAATAAATTCGCTAATCTTGAAAAAAAAAAAATAATAATTTGTTGTTATTATTGTTATTATTGTTATTATTTAATTATTTATATAGTCTATTACACCAGAATTTAAACAATTTCTTTCAAATTTAAGAACCAAAGTCGAATTAGGTGTTGTTGGTGGTTCAGATCTCATTAAAATCAAAGAACAACTTGGTGAAGGTTGTGTTAATGACTTCCATTATGTTTTTGCTGAAAATGGTTTATTAGCTTTTAAAGATGGCTCATTACTTGCTACCCAAGTAAGTTTTTTTTAGATTTTATTAAATTCTATTTTTAAAAATTGTACTAATCAAATCGAAATTTTTGATTTTTTAATTTTTTTAATTTTTGTTTTTTTTTTTTAGAGCATCAAAAAATTCTTAGGTGAAGATAAAATTAAACAATTTGTTAATTTTGTTTTACATTATATTGCCGATCTTGATATTCCAATTAAAAGAGGTACTTTTGTCGAATTTAGAAATGGTATGATTAATATTTCACCAATTGGTAGAAATTGTTCACAAGAAGAACGTGATGATTTCGAAAAATTCGATTTAGTAAGTAATATTTTAAATATAGATAAAACACAAAAAACAAATAAATTTTTAAGTTACAGTAATATTAACTATTTGTATTATAGAAAAATAAAATCAGAGAAACTATGGTATCAGTATTAAAAGAAAAATTCGCAGATTTTGGATTACAATATTCAATTGGTGGTCAAATTAGTTTTGATGTTTTCCCAGTTGGTTGGGATAAAACCTATTGTCTTGGCCATTTACCAGAAGAAAAATACAAAACTATTTATTTCTTTGGTGATAAAACTTTCAAAGGTGGAAACGATTACGAAATTGCCAACGATAAAAGAATTACAAAATCATTCACTGTTACTTCACCAGTTGACACTCAAAACTTTTTAAATGAATTATTTTATAAAAACTAAATAATAAAACCAATAATATTATTAAAAAACTAAAAATAAAAAAATAAAAATTATCTTTTTAGAAAAAAAAAAAAAACAAAAAAAAAACAAAAAGAAATATAAAAGATACCACTTTATGGTTATCATGTTTATATTTCTTTATTTTCTTTTTATATATTTTTATTATTTATATTATATAAAACATTTCTTATGAACGATGATGAAATTTTTTTATTTGAATGGTAATTTTGAACTGATTTAACAACGTTAATCGATAGCTGAGATAGATTTCTTTGGGATCTAATCAAATTGATCTTGTTTGCTGATTCTATGGACTCTTCAATTACCAATAATGCGTCAACTTGATCATAATATGTCATTGGGCAAAAGTTAATATCTGAACAACGTGTATTTGATATAATTTCGATATCGCTGTGATTTGGATTAAAAATATTTAAAAACTCTTTTACTGATAAAATTCTTTTCTCCACTTGTTGCATAAATTCATCATTCTTTTTATCTGTATAGTTAAATAATAAATTTTTAATTTCCCCAATACTTGATTTTGAAGATTGTAATTTATATTCACTTGTATTATTATTATTACTAAATGGACATTTATTATTTAAATTTGGTAATGAATGACTTTTAAAAGTTGTTTTTTCACACATTCTAGGTGATGATGGGGGTGTTATATCTTCTTCTTGTTGTTGCTGTTGTTGCTGTTGTTGTTGTTGTTGTTGTTGTTGCTGTTGCTGTTGTTGTTGTTGTTGTTGTTGTATTATTGTAGATTTTTGTAATACTGAAACAAAAAATTTATTTTTAGCCAACAAAGAACCTAATGATAAAAAAAACTTATGGCCACAATGAAGATAGTCAAAAAACCCACCACAATATACAGAGTTATATTTTTGTAATTTTAAAATTGCATTATTATTGAAACTGGGCACAAACTCTGTATCTTGGATATTATTACTATTTTTGATCTCATAATAATTTAATTTTAAATTTAATGTTGATTTTATAATAAATGAATTTAATGATTTTGAAGAATTTGATAAAAAAACATAGTTTGTAGGTATTTTGCTTATTATTAAATTTATTGAATTTATCAAAGATTCACTTCTATTATTACTATTGTTACTATTATTATTATTATTATTATTATTGTTATTGCAATATAATTCTGGGATTAATATGTTAACATCAATTCTATATTTTAAAAAATGATCTAAAATTAACTTGTTTATGAAACTATAATATTTTTCTAAAATATTACTTATTGATTCGATCTATATAATATATAAATTATTGTTAGGATTAATACATTAAATGAAATTTTTTTAATAAAATCAAATTACCGAATCGAAATTTGAATTGATTAGGACGACATATAATTTTGATTCATTTTTATCTAAAATATTAAATATATCTGAGATTATTGAAAAATTTATTTCACTCGGTTTATTATAATCTAAAAATATAATATTGTTATAAAAATTGTTATTGCTGTTATTACACATTTTAAAGTTTTGCTAGAAATATCTTTTTTTTTTTTTTATGATTATTAAAATTTAAAATATAAAAATTTTTAAAAAAAAAATAAAATTAAAAAATAATAATTATTTTTCAAAAAAAATTATTAAAATTATAATTTTAGAATATTCTAAATATTATCTCATAATTTTCTTAGTTTGTGTGTTTAATTTAAAAAATAACCCCACACATAAATATCGAGTCTTGTTTATTTACATATAGTTTTTTATTTATTATTATTATTAATATTATAATATTGTTATTATTATTACTATTTTTTGTTTTGATTAAATTATAATTTATAATTTTAATTTTGTTAAAATATTATCTAAACTTAATTTTGGATAAACTGAACCGATTAAAGAAATAACGATTAATGAAAGAATTGGTAAAAATTTGTTATCGTCTTTTTCAAAAATTGGACCGGAATCAGATTTATGGTAAAGTACAGTCATGGTGCCCATAAAACCTTGATTTAAAGTATCTGGTTCATATTCTGTTAAGTATAAAATTAAAGCCCTATTAAATTAAAAATATAATAATAAAATGTGTTAGTGATATTTTTTTGTCATAAACTATAGTAATAAATCAATAAACTATGACATACAAAGTGACAGCTGCAAAAATTCTGAAACCTTTTGGAGTTGTGGTTGATAAAGTTTGGGGTATAATTTTTCTTTTTACCATGCCTTGTATAATTCCAATAAGTGCTCTTGCAAAAAGATATAATACAATTTGATTGTTAACACTACCACTTACAGATTTACTATCACCAAATGCAATATAACCGCCAACAAAACCTGCAACTAAACTATCAATTCCACCTTTAATTCCAAAATGTCTAAATACACAACAAATTGCTTTATAAATACCAACAAACAATCCAAGATTTTTACCATGAAAAAACATCTGTTTAATTACAAATTTCACCCTACTGGCTGATCTTTATTTTTAAAACAACAAAAAAATAAAATAAATTAGAAAAATGTTATTTTTAATCGAAAATAAAAACAAATATTACATACTTTGCATCTCTAAACAATGATGCATATATAACTGCTTGGAAAATATAGGGTATTCTAATTCTAACACCTGTTAAAACACCATTTCTAAAACCTCTAATAACCTATTAAAAAACCAAAAAATAAAAAATAACCATTAATGTATTGTTTTTTTGGTATTAGATTATTTATTTAATACCTACAGATAAAATACAATCTTTATAATGACCAATTCTATGTTTGTTTATGTGATGATAAACATGCTCTGCTGCAACTATAGTACCACTTGTTGGAATTGGCTCCATATTTTTCGTTGATTTAAATTTTATATTATAAAAAAAAAAGATTGAAACTCCCTATATTTTAAAACATATGTTTTTGCATAAGTATATGAGAGTCGGTTCGTTTTATTTTTTATATGGAGAAAATTAAATAAAAAAAATTTTAAATAATATTAAAAAAAAAAAATTTAAAAAAAAGATTTTTTTTTTTTTTTTTTTTTGATTTTTTTTTTTTTTTTTTTAAATTTTTTATTATAATTTTATTGAATGACAACATCCAATGACCATATTTAGATATATTTTAAACCAATGTAATAAAATAACTCTTTTTTGAAAATAAAATATATGATTGGTTTAATTAGTTAATTTCTCTGACCAATCTACCACCCCACATATATGATTTAGATTGCGAACTAAAATAAAAAAAATAAAAAAATAATTAATAATTTTAATTATCAGATTCAACAATTATTATAAAAATAATAAAAATGGATCACATATTAAATATATAGTAATGGTTATTAAACTTACCTAAAATAAGCATTTCTGTAGGCAATACGAACATTAAAAGTATTGTAAAAGAAACTACCACCTCTTAATACACCAAAATCACAAAGACCATTATTTTCTTCACCCCATCTAGAACCGTCACTTGGAGCTCCATCAAAGCTATAGTGCCAGCAATCATCTACCCATTCTCTTGCATTTGCCAATAAATCATAGATACCAAATTGGTTTGGTAAATATGAACCTACTGGTGCAGTTGCAACGAAACCATCAGTACAATTAAAATTTTTAAAAACTAATTTAAATCTATTAAAAGAATCAAGATCGTACAAGTTTGCATATTTACAACCACCTTCTGTAGTGTTGCCCCAAATGTAATATTGGTATTTCTGGTCTGCACGAGTAACATACTCCCATTCGGCTTCGTATGGCAATCTATAGGTTTGACCAGTTTTAATTGATAGCCACTGTGCAAAGTTTCTTACATCCTCACGTCTAAGGCAAACTGCGGGGTGGCTTTCATCTCTGTCCTCAAAACCTTCACCGAGATTCTCGTAGTCCAATTCGTCATTAAACGATAGTCTTGATACTCTATTGCCTGTGCTGGGATCTACAATGTTTTTAATTGCAATGCAACCTTTTGGTATCTTGTAGCCTGTTTCCTTTACAAATTCTCTAAACTGCTTTGATGTAATTTCAAATTGGCCAATTGCAAATTTCTTTTTAAATGTAACTTGGTGTCTTGGTAAATCCCATTTTTTAATTTCATTAGAAATCGATAATGCTGCATGTTCCTCATCAGAACCGCCCATTATAAAAGAGCCTTGTGGAATTACAACCATCTCTGGACAATAGGAATCTTGACAATCTTTAAAATGATAAAAGTCATTTTCAAATTGCGAATCTTTATGGTGCACAATATTTGCAGACTGTTTAATACTATCCAAATTGAAGGTGTAAAAATCTCTTGTTTCGATCTCTTGGCCCAATGACTCTAATGTTGAATTCCACTCTTGTAAAAATTGATGTAGACGTGCCGGTCTCTCTAAACTTAGAGAATCGCTACTGTAGTCTCTTGCATTACATCTGTGTAAAAGATATTCCAATTCATTTGAAAGTGACTCTATTTTTGGTTTTAAATTTCCAACAATAAAATTGTATTCATTCACACTACATTTACTCGAATCCAATAAATATTGTTTTATTATTTTTTTTAAACTATTTGTTTCGTTTAAACTTTTACTAAATACAGGTGAACAACCATATTTATCAAAACTAGACATACTATCCCGAACATTTCTGATATTTTTTAAAATTATATCACTCGAATAAATACAATTAAAAAACAATATTAAAACTAACAATTTAAAAATTAACATATTTTTAAAAATTTTATTTTACAATATAGTAACTATATTTATTAAGTATTCTTATTTATTATTTTTGTTATTTTATCAAATATTTATATAAATATAAAAAAAAAAAAATAATTAAAAAAAAAAAAAATAAATAATAAAAAAAAAAAAATATTTTAAAAAAATGAAATATTAATGAATTAATTGTAAATTCATATTAATTTATATAATATTGATTTATTTTTTAAATTAATTATCTATTGGGGGGTGTCTTAAAAATAATTTCTATTTTTATTTCAAATACCAATAGAAAAAAAATTATTTATGGTGTGTTTGTTTTTGTGGGTGTTTATGTAATGTTTTGTGTGGTATGTTTTTTATTTTAATATTTTAATATTTTATAAAACAGAATTAATAACCTTAAGAATCCCTTTAAGTGTATGTAGATATTTTAAAAAAAAACACTAAATAATTTATTTAATTTTTTTGTATTACCTCTTATAAAATTATAGTAATAATGATTAATTATATTTCACGAACTAGTCTAAATCCAATAGTATTAGATTTAGCTTGGGATGAGAATATTGTATGTCTCATTGAAACTTTTATATCATTAGGTTTGGAGGCCCAACATCCACCCTTAAAAACACCATAGCTGCATAAACCGTTATTTTCACTGCCCCATGATGAACCATTATTTGGGGCATTATAGAAATTTTCATGATAGCAATCATCTACCCATTCTTTTACATTACCCATCATATCATATAATCCAAAACCGTTTGGGAAATAACTGCCAACAGATGAGATGGTAGATGAACCATCACTGCAATTGAAACTATTAACATTATTTCCATATATTTTAGAAGAGCTTTTATCAAATACATTGTCAAATTTGCATGCTTTTTCAATATAATTACTGAATTGGAATAAATTTGATCTTGCTGCATACTCCCATTCAGATTCAGTTGGTAATCTATATGTCTGATTTGTTTTATTTGATAGCCATCTTAAAAATAATCTGGTGTCTTCTTTTCTTAAACATGTTACTGGTTCATTTTCATGTGGGACCATATCATTACCATTTGGTGAATTATAATTAATATCATTTGAAAAAAATAAATTTAAATTTTTTTGTAATGTTATACCACCATTTGGGACAACATGACTAGCCTCTTTAACAAATTCTCTAAATTGTTTTAAGGTTACTTCAAAAAGACCAATTGCAAAACTTTTTTCAATATTTACTCTGTGTTTCTGAAAGCTTTCAATACCATCCATCATGAATGTACCGGATGGAATAACCACCATTTCAGGGCAATAACTATCATGACAATCTTTAAAATGATAAAAAGCTCCATTTAATTCTTTTTGTGAATGTTCAATTAAATTATTTGTAACGGTATATTTCTTTTTATTAAAAATATCGTTTTTGTATACATGTAATAAAGTATTGAATGTTGAATACCATCCATTTAAAAAGTCAGAAAAGTAGTATTTAGACTCTACTTTTTTAGAATTACACAACCCCAAAGCAAAAGTAGCTTCCTCTCTTAGTGAGCTTACTTTTCCTTTTATTAAAACAGTAGAATATGTTATTTGGTTTGCTGTATCCCCTGTATTATTTAATTTGGAAAAGTTATTAATAATTTCATTTAAAGTATCAGTTTCTTTTATTAATGTTTCAAACTTTAATGAACATTCTGCATCATTAAAGCCCAACATCTTTTTCTGAAGATCCTCTATTCCATTTATAATAATATAATGTCCAAATGTATAATTTAAAAAAATAATAAATACTAAAAGTATATTTATTCGCCCCATTCTTTTCTTTTTGTTTTCTATTTAGAATAGTTATATTTTTTTTTTAATTTATAAGAAAAATTACCTTATAAAAAATTATTTTAAAACTAATAATGATTATTAATAATATTAATAATAATAATCACAATAATTATAATAATAAATATTGAATTATAAATGATTTCATATTTTATTTATTTTTACACATTCACAATCTATACAAAAATCTAAAAAATTCATTTATGTTTTTTATCTATAGATTTTAAAATTATTAAAAATTATAATTTTATAGCAAATAAAAAAAAAAAAAAAAATATATTGGGTTTAAATAATTTTATAAAAAAAATAGAGTATAGTATATATCTTTATATTTTTTAAAAAAAAAAAACTAAAATGTTTATTTAAAAATAATTATAAAATTAAAAGGGGTTTATTATTTTAATCTAATGACTATTCATTAATTTCTCTAACCAAACGGAAACCCCACATTGAACTACGGGCCTGAGAACTGAAATATGCATTTCTGTAAGCAATACGAACATTGTATGTGTTGTAAAAGAAACTACCACCTCTTAATACACCAAAATAACATATACCATTATTTTCCTCACCCCATCTAGAACCGTCACATGGAGCTCCTTCATAACCATAGTGCCAGCAATCATCTACCCATTCTCTTGCATTTGCTAATAAATCGTGAATACCAAATTGGTTTGGTAAATACTTGCCAACTCTTGCTGAAGTTTTTTCACCATCACGGCATTCGAAATGATCAAATTTAAATTGGAAACGATCGAATGAATCCAAGTCAAAACAATTTGAATATCTACAACCACCTTCTGTGGTGTTACCCCAAATATAGTATTGATAACCTTGATTGGCACGAGTAACATACTCCCATTCAGCTTCGTATGGCAATCTATAGGTTTGACCAGTTTTAATTGATAACCATTTGGCAAATTCACGTGCATCCTCACGTCTAACAGCAACCACTGGATGGTTTTCTGTTTGTGCGAAATCGTCACCTGGAGCTTCATAATGGAGACCCTCTGTGAACAATACTCTAGTATCGAGAGTACCTGTTCTATTATTATAAACTCTTAATACGGTTGTGGCTCCAATTGGCATTCTATAACCAGTCTCTTTAATAAATTCTCTAAATTGTCTTAGAGTAATTTCATATTTCCCAATTGCAAATTTCTTTTTAATGTTAACTTGGTGTCTTGGTTGATCCCATGGCCAAATATGCTCGTCTACACCCAATGCTCTATGCTCCTCGTCAGTACCACCCATTACGAATGAACCACTTGGAATAACGACCATTTCGGGGCAATAAGCATCATAGCAATCTCTGAAATGATTGAATGGAGTATCTAAATCTTGACATTCGATGATAGCTCTTGACTTTTTAACATTATCCAAACCAAATACCATGGGGACGTATGAACCACTTATTACAATATTACATAGTAAATCTAGCGAGCTGCTCCATTCTTTTAAAAAGTCTCTTAAACGTTGGCCTCTTTCCAATCCCAAATGATTATCATCATAATCATCTGAATTACATCTTTTTAAAAGAAAACTGGATTCTTCTAATAAAGATTCTACTTTGGGTCTAACAAAATTGTTTATAAAATTATATTCGTTTCCATTATTTTTTTTTGATAAGTATGTTTGTAAACAATTCTCTTTAAAACCTTTGGTTTCTTTTGACACTTTATCAAATACAATTTTGCACCCATCTACTTCAAAATTCTTCATTGATTCTTGAATTTTTCTGATTCCATTTGAAATTTCACTATTGCCATAACAATAACCAATGGATAAAAAAATTATTAGTATTAAACTTTTAATTATTTTCATTATTATAAAAAAACTATAAAAAATATATTTAGCTATAGTTTATTTATATTTATAAAAAAAATAAAATAAAAAAACAATAGATTTATTTAAATATTTTTTTTGAAAAAAAAAATTTTTAAAGATTTTAATTATTTAATAATACTTGGTAATTAATGATTATATATGTATATGGCAATTTGGAATATTTCTATTTTAATATAGCAAAAAATGGCGTTATAAAATTAAATAATCCATTATGGTTTATAGATGTTGTTGGTTTATTATTTATTTTCATTTATCGAATTATATAACCTATTATTTGAGTATTTAGAAGTATATATTTATTTGAATGGGGTAATTAAAAATGAAAAAATTATAAAAAAAGTTAATAAAAAATTAAAATATTAAAAAAAAAATAAGAATTGAGTGTTAAATAATGGGCACGATTATAATAATTTATTTAAAACAGTTTAAAATTTAAATAAAAAAACCCACAATATATTTTTTGGAGTGTGTGAAAAATATTATTTATTTTTATTTAGATTAAAATAATAAAATTAACAAAATAATCCATTATTAATAAAATAGAAAAAAAGGAAATTGTTTAAAATAATATAGAGAATAAAGTAACTAAAAATAGAAATGAGGATACAATAAGATTTGAACTTGTATTAGAACTTGAATGATCATTGATGATTACACCAGTACAACTTTTCTTGTTAGAGCATGAGCATGTAACATTGTATTGATAGTTTTTACCATCAACCATATAAAGTTTTAAATGTGGTTTGGTAGTACTACAAATAAAAGAGGTATCCGTATAGCTTGTTTCTTCATTACATTCATTGAAATTAATAAAAAAAGTGACATTGCCGTTAGATTTAGCCTCTTTTAAACCTATATAAACCTGATCACAAATTTCACCACAACCACCCAAAGTTACAGAACCAGTGCAAATAGGATTTGTTGTGTTATCTTGAAATACAATAGTATCGAACGAAGGAAGGGTTGCTTTACTTGATAAAACAAAGAATGCTAAAATAAACATAAAAATAATTTTCATTTTCTGATGGTATATGTTTCTAAATAAAAATAAAAAAAAAATAAAATAAAAAAATAAAACCCAATGGAATCCAAATTTTTTTAAAAAAAAATAAAGGATAAAAAAAATAATTATAAAAATAAAAAAATATTTTTATAAAAAAAATTTTAAAATTATAAAAAAAAAAAAATAATATGCTTTTTTTTTACTTTATTTAATTATCCACACTTATATCTATTTTGATTTTATTATTTTTAGGTTTTAGTATGATTAATTTATGTGGAGGTTTGGGTTCAATGTTTTTTTTTTCTGATTTCAAAAAAACCATGGCGGAATTTAATAGAAAGGAGGTTTGTGGGATAAGAAATTCTAAATCTTTTCATCTAGAACTATTTGACTATTTACCAAATTTGTTTGGCCAGAACAAATTCGGTATTCATCAAAAATTTGATTAGATTGAAAAGTTTGATTGGTATCTTCTTGATTGGTTGCTGTAAATTGTGTTGGAATAAACAAATAGGCTACGATTGATAGTCCTTTTTTCCATGTATATCTTCTACCTGTACTAACTTCGCTGGGGATTGGTTTGAACCAAAATCATCTTTTAAATCACTAGATATAAGCATCTCCTTTTTGTTTTGATTCTAAATCATTGGTAACAAATATTTTAAATGGAGATAAATGGGTTGGAACTTAAGCAATTGAATTGCACTAGGATGTTATATTTGAGTGAGGTGATATATTTTGATTGGGTAAAGAGACACCTGTTCACTTAAATAAGTATGGGCAGATTTTTGCAAGTAATTAATATCTATTGGTTGGTCAAACTATCTGAAAAATAAAAATTAAATTGGTTAGTTAATCTTTTCCATATTACTTTAAGACACCAAATTCTATTTGTTGAATGTTATTGTTGTTTTATAACTATATGATAATTTACTTACTTTCTAATTATAGTTTGAATCTGCCGTTTAGATTAAAATATATTATACAGTGTTATAAAATAAATATAAAAAATTTAGAAATACAATTATTTAATTTAAATAATATTGATTATGTGTGGTTATAAAATGGGTTGCGGGAATGATATAGTGTGAGGGTATATAACAAATTGATTTAATAGTAGAATTATTTTGAAAAAACAACAACAACATTATGAAATTTGAAGGGATTTTGATTGCAGCAGGAACGGAAGTGAGGGAGTTAACACCAAAACTATTTAGAAAAACAACTAAGTATAGACAAAAACAATTTTAAGATAGCATAAGGGTAAAAGCTATAATCTAAATATAATAAATATAAAAAATATTAATAAAGAGTTTAATATTAAATAAAAAATATAAAGATATATTACCTTGGTTACTTTTAACTAGACAGAGAAATAATATACATTCACCAAACTATAACTTGTTTAAATATAAAGTGGTTACATAAAACCCCAGTTATTTATAATTTCCTTGTATCTTTTTATGTGTTCAGAACGGACGTTTACCCTTACATAATAAAAATATTTGCAAATAATATAATGGGTATCATTGTGCAATTTATGATATGATTCGTGGAAACTTAGACTCTCTAACCCTTCAAAGAGATCTAAAGCTGAACACCAAACCATGTCAACAAATTCAACGTCATGCTTTTCATTAATTATCCATAGGATATTGTTATGGAGGGCACTTGAAAATTTTTTAAATACTGATACAGCCCCCTGTACTTCATAATATCTATACATATAACATCTGGCAACGATTATATATAGCTGTTCTTTGTATAATCCAACAATATCTTTATGTTCTATTTGAAAGTTTGGATTGAAATATACTTCAGCTAATATTTTTGAAAGTATTAGACTACTAATATCTTTAACTTTATCGGATACCTTTTCATAATATACAGCAAAGGTAACAACATTATTTATGAGGAGGTCAAGTTGTTGAGTTTCTAAACCTCTGAAAAAATTGCCCTTGGATAAACTATTATCAATGACAATTAATGCCTCCAAAATTTTGTTATTATTATCTTCTGAAACCAAATCGTATTTAATTTTTTCTAAAAAAAATGATTCAGAAAGATTAATTTTTTTGTTAATGTTGTTATTAACAATGCTGTTTTGTTGTTTTTCTTGTTGTTTTGGTTGTTGTGGTTCTGGCTGCTGTGGTTGTTGTGGTTGTTGTGGTTGTTGTGGTTCTTGATGTTGTTTCTCTATTTGAACCCTATTTAATTCTAAAAAAAAGTTAGACACTACAAATATAATATTAATACTATATGATACCTACTTCTTTTTTCATACATCTCTATTATTCTTTTGATATTATTAATATCGGCTTCAAGGTTTCCATCACCTAATAATATTTCCATACCGATATTTAATCTCTCTAATTTATTCTCATAAATTTCTATTAAAGATTCGAATAAAAATTTATATAATATGGCTAAGGAGCAAATTCTAAATGAAAAATGTTAATCCCAATTTTATATTATAATAAATATATTTAAAATGAATAACTTACATAATAAAGAATAAAAAAGAGTATCCATAACACATTGATTTTCCAAACAAAGTATTGAATGAATGAGATTGGATATATGAAATTAATAATAAAAAAAATTCTACTATTAAACTATAAAAAATAAATTTCCATAATAAGTTATTATGAAAATCTTTTGAGCTTTTAATTTTGGACTCCATACCCGCAATTTTGGAATCCAATGCTAAAAATTCTTCGATATTGTTTTTCTGAATACAAATAAAACTATGGTTAATATTTATTTCTTTTGTTTTTAATGTATATTATATAAAAGATACTTACTTTTTTTGAAAATGAAATACCCATTTTAGATAAATATGAAATAACCCAGAGTGAAAGGTGAGGGTTAAATATAAAATATACAAATATATATAATTGTAAAAAATTATTTACAAAAAAAAAAAAAAATTATTTAAAAAAAATTAAATAATTAAAAAAAAAAAAATAATAATTTAAAAAAAAAAAAAATAAGCTAGCAAGGTTTGGCAAAGCTGGAGTGGACTGGCTAAGCTGGACTGGACTGGCTACGAGAAATTAAGCTTTTATGGACACAATTGACTTGATTTATATAGCTTGAATTAAATGAATTTTTTTTAAAAAAAAACTATTTATAGTGAGAGAAAAGAGAAAAAAAAATTTTAATTGAAATTTTTTTATTTGAATAATCTATAACTATTTCCTGAATTAGGTATTCCTTTTTTTCGTACAATTAAATGTAAATCAAATTTGGTAGTGATTAGAATCTAATAGCTATATAAGCACACACCACATAAAAAAAATTTTAAAAAATAAAAAAAAATTTAAATTTTTAAAAATTTTATTATTATTATAATTATATTTAAACAATTCTATTTTTTATTACTTTATATTCTCTATTTGGTATAAATGTTGGTGGTATTTTTAATAATCCCTTTTTTTTAATAATAAATAAAACATATGTCCTATTATATATATCATTATTATATAAATGGCAATAATTGTATTATAATAATATTTAATAAATTATTTAATCAATATACACTTAAAAAAAGAGTATTTACACAAATTTTTTTTTTTATTTATTTATTTATTTATTTATTTTATATAAATAAAGTCGCATTGAGAATTTCTTTTATTTTTTTAATATTTAAATTTTTATTTAAATTTTTATTTTATTTTATTATTATTTTTTTTTTTTTTTTTTTATTTTTTTTTTTTTAATTATTTGATCATCAGTAATTATATATTTTTTTATAATTTGAATTACTTGTTAACCACAAATTTTTGAGTTACCCAGTCGTTTTGAATGCTGCAAAGGTTAACATCACTTTTATTATTTTAATTCTAATTAATTTTACCCTGTGTGTAGAGTAAAACTCGAAAAATCATATAAAAATAATTTCTGTATATTGCCTTAAAACATCAGTTGGTACGAGCGTAAGACTGAAGTTCTTATAGTCGCTGGTTGATTCAATTCTTTAATCACAACTTAAATTCTTTTATTTCTTTTTTTAAAATTTCCAAAATGCAAAAAAATTAATATAACCCACAAAAAAAAAGTGAATATCAAAAATCCACAAAAATATCTATAGATATTACCAAATATTAAAGTTTGAAAATAAGTTTGTTTTTTTTTTATTATAATTAATGGGCACCGTGAAAGGTAGAATCTAAAAATATAAATAATAAATAACCTAATAATATGGCAAAAAGTGAAGTACTTTTCTTTACAGTTTGGCTTGACAAAATTTCGGGTAAAATTGCTGAAGATGTTATATATAGGAATGTACCTGCACCAAAACCTAGAACAAAACTACCACTTGATATTGATAATCCTCCAAAAATAGCACTGCTAATAAATGCACCCAGTGGGGTCATACAGGATATTAATAAAAAGTAAAATAAAGGATTTGAAAATAATCGTTGCTAAATATAAAGGTATAGATTTGGATTAATATAAAATATAAATAATGTATTTTGCTGCTTTTGCTATATACATACATTTCCACCGCCGATTGGACTTAAAAATTTCTTTTGTGATAAAATAATTGATGATAATACTAAACCATCGGGAATTTTATGTATAACAATAGCCAAAGCCACTCTTGCGCCAACGTGTTGTGATGACGAAAAAGCACTTGATATTACAACGCCATCCACAAATGAGTGTATTGATAATGCTATAAATGTCGTTATGGTTAATTTTGATTTGCTACCACTATTATTTGCTTCACCAATACCTTTAATATCACCTTCGCTTTTACTAATATGAATACCATTGCTGTTATTATTTGATGGGCTGTTACTACCTCCATTATTTACATTTCTATTTTTACTACCACTACCAGCTTTACCACCATCTGCGCTTTCTATATCTATACTATTATCACTGCTAGATTTATTTTTACCACTATCCTCTTCGTCCTCTTGATCTTTAATATTTACATTACCCTTTTCTAATAATTCGTATTCATGGTGATGATCGTCATCACCATGCGAAACTGGCAAATGGCTGTGTGAATGACCTCCACCTTCATGTCCACTGAAAAGGGACTCGATTACAATTAAAATTAGAAAACCAAAACCTAGACCATACATTGGTATTTTAAATTTATTCTTCTTTTCTTCATCCTCGTGGTCATGTTCATCTTGATCATGTTCATCATCTTGACCATCTTCACCTTTATGATCATTGTGATCGTCATGTTGATCATAAAGTTGATTTTCTTTTTTAATTTGATATTCATTTTCTTCAAAATCAATCTCCATGATTTTATTTAAATGATGAGTATTTGTAAATGATTGAGATGTCGCTAAATTATTATTATTATTATTATTTTTACTATTATTACTATTATTTTCATCTGAAAGAGACCTTAATGCAAGGTCAATTGACTCTGGAACTAATTCTAATGTTGCAACTGCAAATAGTAAACCTGCTGAAACACACAATAAAATATGAAACACATTTGCATTTATATTTCGATTTCTAAATAAAAAAAATGGAACCGATGATGATATTAACGGTGCTAGCCCTGCCAATAAACTATATGCAAATATTGATCCCATTTTAATAAATAAAAATAATGATAAATTTTATTATTAACAAATCGATTTAAACAAAAAAAACTATTAAAGTACCTATTATTATTATTATTATATAATTAAAAATATTATTATTATTATCTATTATTTATTATTGCTATATTTTATTATCACATGTATAGCTTATTGAAATTTATTTAATATAAAATAACACCCCCTATAAAATAAAAAAACAAATTTAATTAAAAAAAACAAAAAAACAAAAAAATAAAAAAATTCAAATTTTAAAAAAAAATTTAAATAAATTATTTTTCCATAATTATTTCATACAACAGTTATTTATATTTCCAAATACTAATTTTAAAACATATCGTAAATGAAGCAAAATAAGATTCATCTTTATTTTAATTTTCTCTAAAGAAAATAATATTTTTTAATTTTGTTATTATTTTTTTTTTTTTTTTTTTTTTTTTTTTTTTTTCACATCTTTTTTAATTTTATAATTAACTTAATCTTATAGGTTTAATTTATTATATTATTTTTTATAATCATTTATTTATTTTGTTTTTAGTTTTTATTAAAAATAATAAAAAAAAATAAAAAAATAAATAGAAAACGATAAATACTGGTTGAATTACGAAATAAGCAGTATGTGTTTTCGAGCAATTATCGTTAAAATTATTATTATGCGGGTTAGATGCCACCCAATACCATTCTACATCCCTTATTATTTTTATATGTGTCACATGTAGTTAAATATCTACGAAATCGTAAATAATCGAATCTTATTTTTATTTTTAATTTTTTTTTAATTTTTTTTTTTTTAATATTTTTGATCAAACGAAAGTTGTCAATTATTTTTTTTTTTTTTTTTTTTTAAAGCTTTTATTATTATTACTTAATAAAATAATATAATTTTGTATTTATATATATTATAAATTGTGTATTAAAAAAGAAACACTATTAAAATTAATTTTTTAAAAGTGATATTTAAATTAAAGAAAATAATATTATTATTTATATGTGTAAGTATTTATTTTTAGCTTTTAAATTATTTATTATTTTTGTTATTATTATTATTATTATTATTCTTTATTTTTTTTATCTAATCTTGTGAATCATCCATGTGTTTTATGCACACACACTTAGATTCACACTCCACAAAATTCACATTACAAAATAATTTTTTTCTAAGGTGATATCTTTTTTTTTGTTTTTTTGTCTTAACATATCATAAAGTGTATTAAATAATTATAATATTCAAAGAAAAAAGAAAAAGAAAACAAACAAGTAGACTTGCAACGTTTGTTGATAAATACACTTTTTGTTCCTTTTTTTTTTTTTTTACAAGATTAAAGAAGAAAAAAAGGATCAGAGTCTTTTTTGGTTTTAATTTTTCTATAAATAAAAAAAAAAATAAATAAAAATATAAGGGTGGAGAGTGCTTTCAGTTGGAGAGTGATAAATTTTTTTTTATTTTTTATTTTTTTTTTTTAATTTGTTTTTTTAAAAATTGTTTTTTTATTTTTTTTTCAATTTTTTTTATTTTTATTTTTATTTTTTTAAAAAAATAGTAATATTAATGTGTGAATTTTTAAATAAATATATATATCATAATAATTAAATTTATATAGAAAGTGTATTTTAGTAAATTATTATAATATAGTAGTAGTATAAAGCATATTATAATCACACCACACTAAATCAAAAAATATAAAAAGAGATCACATATTAAAAAAAATTACAAGTTTTTTTTTTTTAAAAATTAAATCATCCTATTACTATTCGAGAATTATAAATAATAATAAAAATAATAATAAGAACTATACATGTATAATAAATATAATTAGATAGATAATAGTAAAAGAGAAAATCAAAATTAAAAATAAAATTCAAAAAAAAATGGAAGAGAGTACTCCAGTAAATGATTTCAAATTACCAGAAGGCATCAAGGATCCATCATTAGAGTTTGATTTACTTGAGTGTTTAGGTAGGGGCTCATTTGGATCAGTATTTAAAGCAATTTATAAAAGGACAGGAACAGTTGTAGCTGTAAAATTAGTACCAATAAATGAAGATTTTCAAGAGATTTTAAAAGAAATTAATATTATGAAACAGTGTAAATCAAAATATGTAGTGCAATATTATGGAAACTATTTTAAAGATGAAACATGTTGGGTAAATATTTACACTCATTCAAAAACTTGGAATGAATTCCCAAAAATAAAAATAAATAACACAATATATTAATTATTTTTATTAATTTTAGATTATTATGGAATATTGTTCAAATGGTTCAGTTAGCGATATGATGAATATAACTAATAGGGTTTTAAATGAGGAGCAAATTGCATTAGTTTGTTATAGTACATTAAAGGGTTTATACTATTTACATAGAAACAGTAAAATCCATAGAGATATTAAACCAGGAAACATTTTAGTTAATGATTTAGGTGAATGTAAATTAGCAGATTTTGGTAAGTAAACAAATTATAATTTAAAGAATCAGAAAGAAAATATTAATATTTAACATAAATAATAATAAATTATTTTAGGTGTAAGTGGACAATTAAGTGAACGTACAAGAAAAAGAAATACAGTTATTGGCACACCATTCTTTTTAGCACCAGAAGTTATTCAAGAAGTTGGTTATGATAATAAAGCTGATATTTGGGCTTTGGGTATCACAGCAATTGAAATGGCAGAATTTCATCCACCATATCATGATTTACATCCAATGAGAGTATTGTTTATGATTCCAACATCACCATCACCAACTCTTAAAGAACCACAAAAGTATTCACCAGAATTTTCAGATTTTATTGCTCTTTGTTTAGCAAAAGAACAAAGCCAAAGACCCTCAGCCAAAGATCTTTTAAAACATCCATTCTTTGAAAAACAATTAAAAGGTTCATATGTTATGAAATCATTATCAGAAACTGCTGAAATGGTTATCGAACGTGCTGGTGGTAGGGAAGAAGCAATTAAAGCAGCATCTGAAAGAAAATCAAAACAATCAGGTCAACCATTTGTAAGTTTTCTAATAATATAAATTATATTTTTTTAATTGAATTAGTTTATACTAATTTTTTTATATTTATTTTTTTTAAAAAAAGGAATTTATACATTGCGAAAAAGTCGATGAACCAGATTCATCAGATGAAGAGGATTTATTAGAAAAGAATAATAGAAGATTAAGTCAAATCCAAGAAAATAAAAGACAACAACAATCACCACCACCACCAGCTCAACCACAACAATCATTAAATATGTCAGGTCAATTTGGTAAAAATAAAAATGATGATATTAACGAATTAGATTCTTTATTAAGTAATATGATGTCATCATCAGCTGCATCAACATCATCTTATAATTCATCACATTCAGCTTCAGCTAATAATAATAGCAATGCATCATCATCACCATCACCAACATCAATTTCAAATAGCCGAGGTAATGTTGGTAATGTCGGTTATACCAATAATAGTAGTGTAGAATCATCATCATCATTTAAACAACCACAACCATCAACTCCACAACAACAATATCAACAACATCAAACCAATGGTTTTTCACCATCACCAAGATCATCAGTTGAGATTTCAAAACCAAAAGCTGCAGCTTCTGAATTGGATGATTTATTAGAAGAAATGTTAAACCCATCTTTTGGTAATAGACCAAGAGGCTTAACACCAATTAGTTCACCAGTTACTAAAAGACCACCATCAACTGGAATACCATCATCACCAGTTACACATTCATCTCAACCAACCATCAGTAATCGTGTCAATGGTATATGGTCAGGTGAAACTGCAGGTGGTTGCGCTAACACACCATTATGGCGTAAGAATCCACAATATCTTCTTCAAATTGTTCAAACCACTACAATTCGTATTACACTTCGTCAAACTGGTGATAAACTTGTACATATTGGATTTTATTTTGCTAAAGCTAATCAAGGTCAAGATCAAAACAAAAGAAGAATATCTTTGACCAAAGAAAATTTAGTACCAGGTATCGATATTACATTCCTTAAGAATACAGAGGTCTCAGCTAAAATTACAATGGAACCAGGATATTATGTTATTATTCCAGCTACATTTGAACCAGGTCAAGAGGGTACATTCGAATTAGAAGTTACACCAATTGCATCAACAGGTTTTATTGATGGTAATAGTATCAGTAACCATGTTAGATTAAGTGAAGTTCAACAAGATCGTGATTGGAAAACTATTTCAGGTCGTTTCGAATGGAGAGGTCCAACTGCAGGTGGTAGTTTTAGTGGTAGCAGTGCAACTTGGAAAGATAATCCAAAATTCTTTTTTGAAATCAATCAAACATGTAATAATACAATAATATTGGGCAAACATAACGATATGCCAAAAGAAACATATATCGGTTTTTACATTTTCAAAGCTGATAAAACCTGTCCTTTCATTTCATTAACAGCCAATAATCTCTTCTCAAAAACTAGTTTTGTCAATGGTTTAGAGGTTGTCCATAATCAAAATCAAATGCCACCAGGTTCATATATTATTGTACCATGCACCTATGATGCACGTCAAGAGGGTTCATTCTCATTGACATGTTATTCAGATGGTCAAATTAATAGATTAGATCTTAGCGAACAAATTCTTACAGTTCATGGCGAATGGAAGGGCCCAAGTGCAGGTGGTTGTCTCAATCATACAACTTGGAGAAATAATTCTCAATACTTGGTTCACAATACATCAAATCTACCAACTAAAATCACCATTATGTTAGAGCAATTAGAAAAAATGGATAATCAACAATTACCATTCGTTGGATTCTATGTAGCAAAATCACCAACTCCAATTTTAAATAAGAAGCTCTTTTCATTAACACCAAAAGATATTGTAGGTAATACTGAGTTTATAAATGATTATCAAGTTCACTTCACCTCAATTATGGAACCAAATTCATCTTATGTAATTATACCATCAACTTTCACTCCAAATATTGAATATCCATTCAATCTTCGTGTTATCACCAATAATCATAATGCAATTTCCATCACTCGTCTCCCAGACTGGTCGACTCGTACTCTTTCTGGAGAGTGGAGACAAGGTACATGTGGTGGCCGTTACAGCAACACAAGCAGCTCATGGACATTAAATCCACGTTTCCGTTTCAATTTACCAAAGGGTGGCCGTTTCACTGTAATTTTAGCTCAAGCAGAAAAATCAAACTATAATGGTATTGGTTTTTATTACTTTAAAACTCTTCCAGATGGTTCTCTCAAAGAATTTGTTTGTAAAAGTGGTTTCATTTGTGGTAAAGAAATTGTTTTAGAATCAACCACAAACGATTCAATCTCTGGTGTACTTATTCCTTCAACTTTTGAACCTGGTATTCTAGATTCATTTAGTATAATCATTTATTCTGAATATGATTCTGATTTTTATCAATAATCATATAAATTATTTAATAAAATAATAATAATAATAATAATAATAATAATAATAATAATAATAATAATAATAATAATAGTAATAATAATAATAATATATATAGTAATAATAGTAGTAATAGCACAAATAATATATCTTAAAAAAAAATATAATATATTTTTTTTCTTTTTTTTCTTTTTTTTTATATTCTATCCACCAACAACAATACTATAATTAATAATAATTAATTATAATATAAACCAAAATTTTGTATAATTAAAAATTTCATATAAATAAAACTATTAAACTAAAAAAAAAAAAAAATATTTAAAACTATAAAATTTTTAAACTATAAAACACCAAAAAGGTCAGGAAAAGAGACGAAAATAATATTGTTTTAATTTTAATTATTTAAACTTTTTTATTTTTTATATTTTATTACAAATTAATTTATTTCTTGAGTTAAAACTAGTTCTGTGTTTTCTTTTTGATATCTTTAGCTGCGTCACCCATTTTATCACCAGCTTCATTTATAGCATTTCTGGCATCTTTGGACCATTCATTGGTTTTATCTTTAACATCTTCAGCTGCATTATTTGTAGCTTCTTTAATATCCTGAGCCCAAGTATTTGCTTTATCTTTGGCGTCTTTAGCAGCATCATTCATTTTATCGCCTGCATTATTGATTGCATCTCTTGCATCTTTAGACCATTCGTCAGTTTTTTCTTTAACATCTTTAGCAGCATCATTCATTCTATCACCTGCATTATTGGCGGCTTCTTTAGCATCTTTGGACCATTCGTCAGTTTTACCTTTAATTTCTTTACCGGCTTCATTCATTCTATCATTAAAGTCATTTGCAGTTGATTTTATATTCTTTTCAGCATTATCAGTTGCATTGGCGGCTTGTTTTCTTAATTCTTTACATTTATCACAAAATGCATCCTTTTGCTCTTCTGTCCAGTGCTCGCATTTTTCTATTGTCTCTTCGGTGTCGTGTTTAGCTGTTGTCATCATTTCTGATGTTTTGTGTTTAATATTTTCATAACCTTCACCGACAGCATTGGCAGCATTTGAACCCATTTCTTTAGTTTTATCAATAACTGGTTGGATTGATTCTGATACATAGTTGATACCATTGTTTAAGGAGTCTTTGGTGGCCTCGTATGTGTTGAGGGCGGCATCTTTGGTAGCGTTATAGGTATTTACAACAGCATCTTTGGTGGCATTGTAGTATGATTGTGATTTATCTCCTGGATGAACTGATGATTGAGACATTTTATTAAGTTTTTATAATTTAATATTAAATATTTAGTTTTTATTAAAAGTTTATTTGTTAAGTATTTGATTTTATATTTTAATTGAATAATTTTTAATAAAAATGTTCTTTAAATACATTTTTAAAAACTGAAAAAATATATTTAATATTTTTTAATATTTTTTTTAAATTATTTTTACTATAATAATACAATTAATTGAAAACCTTTTATATGAATACTTGTTTTTAATATATTGTATAACATGATATTATCCTTTATCCATCTGTATCTTTATCTTTTTTTTTTTTTTTAAAATTTATTATAATTTAAAAATTCATATAAAAAAAAATATGATGTCATTGAAAAAAAATAAAAAAATAAAAAAAAAAAAAATAAAAAAAAAAAATAATAAATTAAAATTATATTTTTGCATAAATGTGGTAATTTTATTATAATTAAATTTTAAATAGAAGTTTATATTTTATTAACGAACAATTATAATAATTATTACAATGATCTACCATTTTATTTAAAAATTAAAAATAGAAATATACAAATATAGTTGGTATATCTAAATTTCATATAATTGTATTTAGTATTTTTATTTGGTAAAAAAAAAAAAAAAAAAAAAAAAAAAAATAAATAAAAATATATTTATTAATAATATGGGAATGAGCTATCTATTGATTCATTCCATCCTAATAATCCATCTTTGATATGTTGAATTTTTACTTTATCTCTCGAAATTTTTAATTTTTCGTCTAAAATTTTGATTGCGTCCTGAGATTTGTTACCTCTTCTACATAGTAAATAAACACTGAGTTCGCTATCTTCGTTGCTGTTTATTTTATCATTGATGAGTTTTTCTATTTTATCTATTGATTCCTGTTTATCTATAACTTCAATTGGAATGTCTATTTAAAAAAAAAAAAAAATTAATATGTTATGTCGTTTAATTTTAATTTTAATTTTAATTTTATTTTAATCCTACTTTCAGAGTTTGGTAATGAGCAAATTTCAAATTGATTTGAGGGTCTAACATCGATTAATAAATGGTTTTTGTTTGATTTAATAACTTCGTTGTATTGTTGTACAGTAATAATATTATGATGTTCGACTCTATCATCGACTTTACCAGCAGCCTCTGAATAATTACTACGACAGAATTCAGTATAGTCGATTAATTGGGTTACTGTTGGATTATCACCACAAACTGAACAATGTGGTTGACGGCCCCTAATTCTAACAGTTCTAAACACAGCAGACATACCGTCATATATTAATAAACGCCCACTTAAAACACCTTCTTTGTTATTTGTAATAATTTTAATGGTCTCTAATGCTTGTAAACTGCCTATAACACCAACTATTGGTCCTAAAACGCCCCCATCAGAGCACTTGGTAACTGTATCGACTGGTGGTGGTGTTGGGAAAATACAACGATAACATGGACCATTTTCATAATTGTAGACTGTTACTTGACCCTCCCATTTAAGAGCACTACCACTAACCAATGGTTTTTTTGATAATACACATGCATCATTAATTAAATAACGTGTGGCAACGTTATCTGATGCATCTACTACAATATCGTAGTTTTTAATGATATCCATTGCTGTTTCTGATGTAAATGTAGTTTCATATGTATTAACTGTAACCAAACTATTAATTGACTTGATTGTATTTGCCAATGATACTGCTTTTGGTACACCTGTACTTGATTCTTGATGTCCAATTTGTCTGTGGAGATTTGAAATTTCAACTGTATCGTAATCAACAATACCTAATACACTAACACCAGCTGTTGCTAAATACAATGCTACTGGACATCCCAATCCTCCTGCTCCTACAACTAAAACTCTTGATGCACATAGCTTCATTTGACCCTGTACACCAATATCTGGGGTAATGAGTTGTCTGCTGTATCTTTCAATTTCATTTGAATTTAAACTATGATCCTTTATGTATACAGCCGACATTTTATTATTAAATTAATATATTTGGAAGATTAAAAGAAATATTATTATAATACTATATAAATTTATTTAATGAATTTATAATAATATTTTTATATATAACTAATATAAGAACTAATTAAGAAATTTTATTGTTAATTATTTTTTTTTTATTTTTTTTTTAAACATTTAATATTTTATTTTATTTTTATTTTTTTCTTTTTTTTAATTTTTTTTTTATTTTTAATTTTTTTTTAATTTTTTTTTTTTCGTTTTTTAAAAAAAAATTTAAAAAAAAAAAAAAAAAACGAAGGCTCATTAATCAACGCATACTTTATAATTTTGCGAGATTACCTATTGTGCTATTATTTTTTTATTTGTTTTTTTATTGTTTTTATTTCCCTAATAATATAATAATAATAATAAATAATAATATCAAGTAATTAAAAATGGTAAATAGTAATGATAAAATGGAAGTTACAACCGAAAACACTAATGGTGTTGTAACACCATTAGACGAATTAAATATCGAAATTAAAAAAAAAGACCAATTAGTAGAATGTTTTTATAATATTGCATCTATGGATAATGAAATTCGTATCGAATCAATTTCAACATTAGTAGAAACTCTCCAAGATATTCAAAAATCATTTAAACCAGAGGATCATAAAGATATTTCTAGAATTGGTAAATATAAAATATATTATAAATATAACACAATAATAAAGCAATACAATAATAAAAATAAAAAATATAAATATAAATAATATTAAATATACTAACTATAACCAAATTTAAATTTATACAGTTTCAAAAGTTGTCGAAAAAACAGAAATTTTTAATGCCAAGTTTTCACCAGAATTAAATTATTCATTAAAAAGATTAGTTGTAGGTTTAGCATCAACAAGAGATTCAGCACGTATTGGTTTTTCATTAGCTTTATCAGAAATTTTACACACTTTCAAACAAATTGAATTACCATGGTTCTTTGATTTCTTAGCATATCATATGGATCTCAGTGGTAAGAATTTAACAGAAAAAGAATCACATTTTGGTCGTCTCTTTGGTATGATGGCCATTATTAAAAGTTCAAGACTCGAAGGTTTACCAATTATTCAAACCCAACCATCAAAATCAATCAATTACAATTTTAACCACCCAATCTCCGAAAATATAATAGAATGTATTGTTGAACAACTTTTATATATCTCAAAAAAGAAAAGCATCTACTCTGAATTATCCTTTGAAATTTTATCATCACTTTTAGATCAAATGAGCAATCCAAATTTTGATAAATTATGGCCATTCATTAAACCAATTATTCCACAATCTCACAACGATTACTCACCAGATGTTTTATCATTATTATTATTAATTACAAATAAGTTTAAGGTATGTAGAATTAATATTAATAAAGTAATTTTTCCAAAAAATCATTTATGTTAATATTTTTTATTTTATTAGAAATTTAACCTCATGAAGCAAACCAGTGGTTGGAAACATTCAAGTATTTTAAATCTTTCAAATTTACCATTATTAAAGAATGCTTATTCAGAATCATGTAAATCATACCCAAGAGTTCATAAAATATGGAGAATTTCATTTGAAATTTTATTAGCTGATCACTCCGATAATGCAACCCTTGTAGAGTTTTGGAATATTATGGTTGAAAGTAAGTAATATAATTTAATTTTTGTTTTTGTTTTTATTTTAATATTAATTTTTTACTAATTTCATTTTTTTTTTTTTTTAATTTAGATAATTTATTTAAATCATCATCAAATAAAAAATATTTAGGTTTACAATTATTCGAAATGTTATTACCATTAGTTCACCCAGATATTATCAGTAATGTTTTCACTAATAATATAATTTTAAATTTAGGAGAATCGTTAAAACCAACTAGCCCACTTCATGAGGTTGGTACTTTAGCATTCCAATGTATTCCAAAGACTGCAGAGGTTTCAAATCAACACCGTTTATCATTAATCCTTTTCTTTTCATCAAATCCACACCAACAACAATTTGAAGCTTCAGTATCAGTAGATGTTATCAATGAATTAATTGGCGAATTAGACGAAGATTCCATTAAAGTTTATTTAGAATCATTATATAAAAACTTTGTTGAACCAAAGAAATCTCAAGAACAACAATCCGATTCAGCCACAAATGGTTCTTCCACTGATGCTGATCAAGATGATGTTGCTATGGATGAAGTTTCAAATGAAGAAAGACAAGAGAAATTTATCGAATCATCTAGACTTTGGGTATTAGGTCAATTTGGTCATATTATTAAAGATCTCATTAAAAGACCAATTGAAAAGATCGTTTCTTTAGAATCAACTTTATTAGAATTATTACAATTCCTTTATTTCAATTCATATTATTTACCAACTAATGAAGAGGTACCAGCCAAAGGCAAAGGCAAACAACCAAAAGCTCAACAAAAATCATTCATCGATAAACTTTATTCAACTAAACCAGTTCCAGAACTTTCCCAATCTGTAAGAGATCAATGTTTTGTTAGATTCTGCTCAGTTTTAGAAGAGCTTAGCTACATCACTCTCGAGCCAACAAAAGAAGGTCAAGTTTCATATGAAGGTACTATGAGCGATGGTCAATTTTGGGCTACTAAATTAGCTTTCTTCCAATATGAATTATTAAAGAAGATCGGTGATGCTACAAAACCACAATTATCAACATTTATTCCAATGGGAAATAAACCAGTCGATAAAATTATGAAGGTTGTTCAATCAATTCAATCTAAACAAGCCGCCTTAGAAAATAAAATTAATCAATTAGTTGGTTTTGAATTATTATTCGTCCACGTTTCACTTCAATATCTTTCAGACCCAACCGAAATCTCTGATATCATTGATGATTTAACCTCTGCTTTTGAAGATCTCACCAATCCAAAGAAGAAACCAGTTTCCACCAAAAAGAGATCCACCCCAGATGATGAAAAGCCACTTCCATTCATGGTCCTTTTAGATGTATTAATCTCTTTATTAGATAACCCAGTTCATATCCTCAGAACTGTTATCAAACAAATCTTTACAATTTTCACAGATAATATTTCATTCCAAGTTTTAGAACATATCTTAACAATGATTAAAGCTCCAACAGAAGAATTATTCAATGGTTTAGATGGTGGTGAAGAAGGTGAAGAAGATGATGACGAGTTCCAACCAATTTCAACAGAAGAATTAGAACAATCAAAAGCTAAACTTGCTAAACAAGAAGAGTCTGATGATGATGAAGAAGAAGAAGAAGAGGAAGAAGAAGAAGAAGAGGAAGAGGAAGAAATCGAAGAATCTGACGACGATGATGATGATGATAATGCAGTTAACCCAGAATTAGTTGCAAGATTAAAGAAAACAATGGGCCACCATTTATTATTTGACGATGATGAGGAAGAAGATTTATTAGAACCAACTGAAAACGAAGCTAGATTAATCGATAATTACCTTAAAGAAGTTTTCAAAAATAAAAAAGATAAAAAGAGCAATTATCAAGATATCAAAACCCAAACTATCAATTTGAAATCACGTTTAATTGATCTCCTCGAAACTTATGTAAAGAAATTCACTGATAATCCAAACCCATACATCTTCAAGATGATTCCATTAATGATTGATGCCACTACCTTTGACGAACCATCCATTTCAAATAGATTCATCAGTATGTTCAAAAACAAATATTCCCAAATTCGTTCAACTAATGACAAAACTGTTAAAGCTTCAGAGTTAAATGAATTATTGCCACAATTATTTGATAATGTTATTGGTGCAAAACAAACAACCGCTAAAAAGGGTGAAAAAGTAGAAAAAGAACCAATTAATCCATCTGCTTTAATTTTATCAGGTCATGCTATTTATATGATAATTAGAGTTTTACTTTCAATGAAGCAAACCACCGAAGCTGCCCCTGCTGCTACTCCAAAGAAAGGCACTAAAACTGCTGCCACTAAAAAAGCTGCTGCTGTTGTCCCATCAACTGAATATGGTTCATTAGATTTAGCTTTATTCACCTCCAAATTTGATCAAATCATCGAAAGTTTATTAGATCGTACCAACGTTGCACCAACTAGATTCTTTACCGAATTTTCTCAAAGATTCCCAACCATTATTTGGACCTCAATTAAAAAGATTGTTTCAATTTTATCAACTACACAAGGTGATTATAATTATAAAAAGATTTTAGACGTCCTTGCAAACATCATCAAGAGAAAAGATTCATATGGTACCAATGGTAAAAATCTTAAAGAAAACTCATCATTAATCATTTCAACTTTACTCCAATCACTCTCTGACCAATCAAAGAAATTAAAACCAACTTCAGTATTTGATATCTTAAATTTAATTAGTTTAATTGTTCAAAATAATACCACTTTAGAAAATAATGATGTTAGAGTTGTTCTTGGTTCAGCCACATTAAAATCACTCGACAAAACTCTTTTCGAATGTTACAAAACTCACAACAAACAAAATATTAAAGATTCAATCAAGAGAGTACTCAGATTATTAAAGATGGAAGATGAAAGCCAAGTATTTGAAATGGAAAAGAAAAATAAATCAGAAAAACAACAAAAGAAGGAGGTTCAACATAAAGAAAAACTTGAAAATAGAGAAAAAGAAAGAAAAGAAATGCAAGAAAAAATTAATAAATCTAAAGAAGAACGTAAACTTAATAAATCCACAGATTCCAAAGTTGATAATAAAAATAAGAGTAGACCAAAGAAGAAGGCTGAGGATTCAATGGAGGTTGTCGAAGATTTAGATGAAATTGAAGAAAAACCAAAACAATTACCAAAATCAAATAAAAAAGATACTAAATCCCCACAAAAAGATATTACACCAAAGAAACAAGTTAAATCAAGCGATAATTCACAACCCGCTAAAAAAAAACAAAAAAAATAAATTAAAAAAAATAAAATAAAATATATATTTAAAAAAATACATATAAAGGTTTATATTGGCATTAATATTTTTATATTTATAATTATATCTTTATTATTTTTATATTATTATTTAAAACTGTATCCTTTTTTAATTTAAATGAGGACTTTTTTTTTTATTTTAATTTCTTTTTTGTAATTTAGAAGAGTTATTAACTTTCTTTTTGGTTAGAGTAAGATGAAGTAATCCATTGGTTAAATCAAAGTCTTTAATTTCTTCTGCATCTTGTTCAATGATTAAAATTGGGAATTCAAAACTCCATTCGAGAGGTCTTGTGTGGGTTGTTTTAAATTCGTCTCTAAGGATATTTGTAGTATTTCTATTTTCAATCTTTCTTTGTATATCACTCTTTATAATTATCTTTTTGGTGCTGTTAACGATTTCTATTTTAATATCCAAGTCTTCAATTTCATATCCATAGCATTCTAAACTAACATAGTAATGATCTTGGTCTTCTGAAACTCTTGAAAGAGAGGTGTTTGGATTCTCTGAAATTAAACCAACCAAGTTAAAACGAATATCAGCATATTTAAGTTCTTCACAAGGGATGCAGGGGTCTTGGTTAGTTTTTATAAGGGTTTCTTCTGTATTTAAAACAACTTCAACTTTTTGATTTAAATAGTTTGAAATAACTTTGTTTGAAAACTTTGTGATATTATCAACTAAATTAAATCTTTCAAGAGATGTTGAGGCTGCACTTAATAACCATGATTGTAAAAGTTCTATTGTTGGTTGGTTCATCTTGGCACCAGCTTCAGAATAAATTTTAGATTCTGAATCTTTGTCATCACAAGCCATAACAACATGACGGGTACCTTTAAAAAAACGGTAGTTAGTTTAAAATTTTTTAAAATACATAAATATTTTTATTACTTACGATCATTTTCATACCAATATGGTGCAGAATCTTTCAATTGTTTTACTTGACAATCAAAACAGCCGACAATTTCTTCTTTTATAACCTTTTCTAAATCTTTATTCAACTTGACGTGACTTAAATTATGAACAATGATAATATTCTCTTTATTTCTAAAGGTTTGTTTAATTTGTTTAATATAAAGTTGATCGTCACGAGTGAGTCTATCTACAACGATAAGAACAATGTCTGAAAGATTAAGACTAAGAGTTTGAAGGAATCTTTCTGTTGCTTCAGAATCTTTCATTTTGGCTTCATCACAGTTTTTAACTGGTTTTTGGGAACCTTTTGTATCAAGACCAATTAATACTTCGGTAACATCAGCACGAGATAATAAAATACTGAGACCTAAAAAATATAATTAAATTAATAAATTTAATTTTTAAAAGGTAAAATATTTAAAAAACTATTACCTTCAGTATGTTCAAAGAATGAACTTAATAGCTTTAAACCTAAAATACGGGATAAAACATAAGACTTTCCTTTGTTATAAAGACCTAAGACCGAAACTACAGCACGTCTATTATTTTCACCTTTAATTTCTTTTTTCTTATTTGCAATTTCAGCTTCATCAGCACTAGAGGGTTTATTAGAAAGAAAAGTTTGAATTTTAGCCAAAAAGCTTGGAAACTCTTTTGACTTTTTAAACTGTTCAATTAATGGATATGAAACTTCCCAACCTTTTGAAATATCTAAAATACTATTTATTTTGACAACAATATCATAACATTCTGAGTTTTTGCTATAATTTCTATAATTATTTAATGTTAAACCCTCTAAACCAAATTTTTCAAAATCGATCCAACCACTCATTTTAATATTTATATGATTGATCTGTAAATTTGAAATAAAAAAAAATAAAAAAATTTTTTATAAATTTTTTACAAATTTTTATTTATTTTTTTTAAATAATAAAAATAAAATATAAGTTTTCAATGTTGGAAAAAAAAAAAATTCCCACCCCAATTTTTTAAAACTAAAAAATTAGATATTTAAAATTAAATAATATTTTTTTTTAAATTATTTTTTTTTTTTTAAAAAACTTAATATCCTTAAGTTTTAAAAATCAAACCAAAATTTTTTAAAAACCAAAGAAATAAAAACTGTTATTTAAAACACTGGTAAAAATTTTGAAATGAAAATGAAAAAAAAATAATTTTTACACATGCCCGATATATACATGCAGACTATATTATTAAAATGAAAATGATAATTATTGAATCAATCAGCCATATTTAACGTTTAAATCATTTTATTTGTTAAAAAAACAATATTTTTTCAGTTTTGTTTTTATTTTAACAATTAAATAATTATTGATTATTATTTAATAATTTGAATACCTCCATGTGCTTTTTATGTTGAATTCATTGGGGAAAGGAGTGACTCATATAATGATTATATGGTTGATGTTTCAATTGAATAATTTTTCACTTGACATACCCCAACTAGGTCTTGTGATTGGTCATGAAACATCTTTTTTGATACCCATTCTTTAACAATTAACTGAAGATTTTCAATTATATCTGGACTGTAAGGAGGTTTTGAAAAAACTTAAATAATATTATATGTAATATTAATATTGTTATATTTATATTTATATCTTTATTATTTTTATTGTATTCAAAACTGTATCTTTTTATTAAATTAAAAGGATTTTTTTATTTTAATTTATTTTTTTTGTAATTTAGAAGAGTTATTAACTTTCTTTTTGGTTAGAGTAAGATGAAGTAATCCATTGGTTAAATCAAATTCTTTTATATCGGATGCATCTTGTTCGTTGATTAAAATTGGGAATTCAAAACTCCATTCGAGAGGTCTTGTGTGGGTTGTTTTAAATTCGTCTCTAATGGTATTTGTATATTTTCTATTTTCAATCTTTCTTTGTAAATCACTCTTTATAATTATCTTTTTGGTGCTGTTAACGATTTCTATTTTAATATCCAAGTCTTCAATTTCATATCCATAGCATTCTAAACTAACATAGTAATGATCTTGGTCTTCTGAAACTCTTGAAAGAGAGGTGTTTGGATTCTCTGAAATTAAACCAACCAAGTTAAAACGAATATCAGCATATTTAAGTTCTTCACAAGGGATGCAAGGGTCTTGGTTAGTTTTTATAAGAGTTTCTTCTGTATTTAAAACAACTTCAACTTTTTGATTTAAATAGTTTGAAATAACTTTGTTTGAAAACTTTGTGATATTATCAACTAAATTAAATCTTTCAAGAGATGTTGAAGCGGCAGTTTTTAACCATGATTGTAAAAGTTCTATTGTTGGTTGGTTCATCTTGGCACCAGCTTCAGAATAAATTTTAGATTCTGAATCTTTGTCATCACAAGCCATAACAACATGACGGGTACCTTTAAAAAAACGATTATTAGTTTAAAATTTTTTTAAAATACATAAATATTTTTATTACTTACGATCATTTTCATACCAATATGGGGCAGAATCTTTCAATTGTTTTACTTTGCAATCAAAACAATCGACAATTTCTTCTTTTATAACCTTTTCTAAATCTTTATTCAACTTGACGTGACTTAAATTATGAACAATGATAATATTCTCTTTATTTCTAAAGGTTTGTTTAATTTGTTTAATATAAAGTTGATCGTCACGAGTGAGTCTATCTACAACGATAAGAACAATGTCTGAAAGATTAAGACTAAGAGTTTGAAGGAATCTTTCTGTTGCTTCAGAATCTTTCATTTTGGCTTCATCACAGTTTTTAACTGGTTTTTGGGAACCTTTTGTATCAAGACCAATTAATACTTCGGTAACATCAGCACGAGATAATAAAATACTGAGACCTAAAAAATATAATTAAATTAATAAATTTAATTTTTAAAAGGTAAAATATTTAAAAAACTATTACCTTCAGTATGTTCAAAGAATGAACTTAATAGCTTTAAACCTAAAATACGGGATAAAACATAAGACTTTCCTTTGTTATAAAGACCTAAGACCGAAACTACAGCACGTTTATTATTTTCACCTTTAATTTCTTTTTTCTTATTTGCAATTTCAGATTCATCAGCACCAGAGGGTTTATTAGAAAGAAGAGTTTGGAATTTTGCATAAAGGCTTGGAAACTCTTTTGACTTTTTAAACTGTTCAATTAATGGATATGAAACCTCCCAACCATTTGAAATATCTAAAATACTATTTATTTTGACAACAATATCATAACATTCTGAGTTTTTGCTATAATTTCTATAATTATTTAATGTTAAACCCTCTAAACCAAATTTTTCAAAATCGATCCAACCACTCATTTTAATATTTATATGATTGATCTGTTAATTTGAAATAAAAAAAATAAAAAAAGTTTATAAATTTATCAAATTTTATATTAGTTTTTTTTTTTTTTTTTAAAAAACTTAAAAAAAATAAATTTAAAATCCAAAAAGAAAAAAATTCCCACCCCAATCAACTAAATTTTTAAAAACTCAAGAAATTGATAAAATTAAATAAAAATTTTTTAAAACCATTTTTTTAAAAAAAACTTTTCAGCCCTAAGTTTATAAAAACCCTCAAAAAATTCACCAAAACTTAAATTGCAAAATTATTATAAAAATAATTCAAAAAGTTCTTAAGAAAAAATTTAAAAATTAAAAAAAAAAAAAATTGTTTTTGGGAAATTTGATTTTTTTTTATTATTTTTTTTAATTTTTTTTTATATTATTTTGATTATATTTTCTCTGTTATTAGAATATAAATGGATTTAAATAACTAATACGGAACTACTGAAACTGATTCATTGTATATTTGAAGAAATAGTTGGGTGATACTGCCAGAATATGACTTTGAGTGGATAGTTGATGTTTTGGTTGTAAGGTGTGTTTATACTGCTAGAATATGATTTTGAGTGCGATTTTTGATGGTTGTAAAGGGTGTTTATACTGCTGAAATACGGTTCTGAGTGGATTGTGATGAGCATTTAAGGAATGCGGCGGTGGTGCGGTTAATTAAAAAGTTGTGATTTCATTAAAGGGAAATGTGGCTCTGGTTTTCGTTCTGATTAAGTTGAAGATTGTCATGAACTTTGTTTTCGAATAATCGATCTTAGAAACTTTGAACGTATTGATATTGAGGAATAAAGAATTGGAATTAGGCTAAATAAGAATTAAGTTAAAAATCAGATTTTTAAAACTTTAAATTTCAAAAAAAAAAAAAAAAAAAATTTTGAAACTTTTATAAAAAAATGTGGTTTCCCACACAGGGTTTTATTAGTGGTATGAATTAAATAGTGGGTCCCCAAAAAGAAAAAGTAAATTCAAAATTTATGAACATCATGATTATCAAAAAAAAAAATTTATTGTTTTATTATTTTACAAATTTTAATAATGGATTTAAATTTGATACAGGACAACTACTATTAAAGCTAACCTATTTATTATAAAATCAAATAATATACTGCATTATAGTTGATTTCTAAAAGTTGGTAGGTGTATTTAATATAAATTATGATATTAAAAAAAATTAAAAAAAAAAGAAATGAATTATTTTTTAATTTTTTTGAAAAAAAAAAAAAAAAAAAATAAACTACCACTTCTATCTCTGATATATGTTTTTTTAAAACATGTTTATCTTTATAAATATTTTAATATATATATTTATTTTATTTTTTACAATTATTATCTTTTTATTTTTAAAAAAATATTGTATTTAAATATTTTAAAAAAAAAAAAAAAAAAAAAAAAAAAAAAAAAAATTAATTTTTTTGTTTTTTTTTTACTAATTAAAAGCAATAGCAAATGATAAATATATTACTGTAAACATAATGTAAATTAATCAAATATTATTGAAACTTTAATAGTTGTGTATATCATATAATGTAATAACTATTTAAATTTTTAAAGGTCTTTAATTTTTTTTTTAATAATCAATATTTATTAAATCAAGACCTTTTATATCGATTGCATTTTGTTATTATTATGTTGGATTCTAAAGATAATGAAAAATTATATTGTGCCTGGAATATATGAAAATGATCATTATTGAATTAATCCGTCATATTCAACGTTTATTTAAATCATTTAAATAAATCATATTTGTTATAAACACAATATTTTTTCAGTTTTTCCAATTTTATTTGTATTTTTAACAATTTTAATATTATTAATTAATAATTTGTATACCACCATGTGCTTTATATTGAATCCATTCGGGGAAGGAGTGACTCATATAATGATTATATGGTTGATGTTTCAATTGAATAATTTTTCATTTAACATACCCCAGGTTTTGTGATTGGTCATGAAACATCTTTTATGATCCCATTTTTTAATAATTGACTATAGATTTTTAATTATATATCTGGACTGTAAGGAGGTTTATTAATATTTTTAAATTAATAATTATATCTTTATTATTTTTATTGTATTCAAAAACTTTATCTCTTTTATTAAATTATAAGGATTTTTTTATTTTAATTTGTTTTTTTTTTTTGTAATTTATAGGAGTTATTAATTTACTTTTTGGTAAGAGTAAGATGAAGTAATCCATTGATTAAATCAAGATCTTTTATATCAGTTGCATCTTCTTCAATGATTAAAATTGGAAATTCAAAACTCCATTTGAGAGGTCTTGTGTGTGTTGTTTTAAATTCGTCTCTTAAGGTAGTTGTATTTTCTTTAATTTCAATCTTTCTTGGTAGTTCACTCTTTATAATAATTATCTTTTTGGTGGTGTTAACGAATTCTATTTTAATATCTAAGTCTTCAAGTTCATATCCATAGCATTCTAAACTAATATAGTAGTGATCTTGGTCCTCTGAAACTCTTGAAATTAAACCAACCAAGCTTAAACAAATATCGGAATATTTAAGTTCTTCACCAGGGGCCCAAGTGTCTGGGTTAGCTTTTATAAGAGTTTCTTCTGGATTTAAAACAACTTCAATTTTTTGATTTAAATAGTTTGAAATAATTTGGTTTGAAAACTTTGTGATATTATCAACTAAATTAAATCTTTCAAGAGATGTTGAGGCAGCACTTAATAACCATGATTGTAAGAGTTCTATTGTTGGTTGGTTCATCTTGGCGCCGGCTTCAGAATAAATTTTAGATTCTGAATCTTTGTCATCACAAGCCATAACAACATGACGGGTACCTAAAAAAAAAGATTTTTAGTTTAAAATTTTTTTTAAAATATATAAATATTTTTATAACTTACGATCATTTTCATACCAATATGGGGCAGAATCCTTCAATTGTTTTACTTGACAATCAAAACAATCGACAATTTCTTCTTTTATAACCTTTTCTAAATCTTTAATCAACTTGACATGAATTAAATTATGAACAATGATAATATTCTCTTTATTTCTAAAGGTTTGTTTAATTTGTTTAATATAAAGTTGATCATCATAAGTAAGTCTATCTACAACGATAAGAACAATGTCTGAAAGATTAAGACTAAGAGTTTGAATGAATCTTTCTGTTGCTTTAAAGTCTTTCATTTTAGCTTCATCATAGTATTTAACTGGTTTTTGAGAACCTTTTGTATCAAGACCAATTAATACTTCAGTAATATCAGCACGAGATAATAAAATACTGAGACCTAAAAAATACAATAGAATTAGTAAAATTTATAAAAAGTAAAACATAAAAAATAAATACCTTCAGTATGTTCAAAGAATGAGCTTACAAGCTTTAAACCTAAAATACGGGATAAAACATAAGACTTTCCTTTGTTATAAAGACCTAAGACCGAAACTACAGCACGTCTATTATTTTCACTTTTAATTTGTAATTTTTTAATGGAAATTTCATCAACACTAGAGGGTTTATTAGAAAGAAAAGTTTGGATTTTAGCCAAAAAGCTTGGAAACTCTTTTGACTTTTTAAAATGTTCAAGTAATGGATATGAAACTTCCCAACCATTTATAATATCTAAAATACTATTTATTTTTATAACAATATCATAGATTTCTGATCCTTTGCAAAATTTTCTATAATTATTTTTTTCAAAATTAATCCAACCACTCATTCTCAAAAAAAAATAAAAAAATAAAAATAAAAAAATAAAAATAAAAAAATTTTTTATAAACTTTTTTTTTTTTAATAATAAAAAACTTAAAATGGGTAATAAAAACCAAAAATTACCAAATTATATATAAAAATTGTTATAAAAAATTGATAAAATAAAAATGGTTGATAAAGATAATGAAATAATTTTATTATTAAAATTTTAATTAAGAGACTTATCTACTTGACCTCTATAATTGTTAATTTGAAAACTAACTATATTTTTAGCTCTTCATCTTCTTCATTATTATTATTATTATTATTATTATTATTATTATTATTATTATTATTATTATTATTATTTTTTGGTTTTGTTGTGTTGTTTTAATTGAATGATATATTTATATCTTTAGTATTAATATTTATTTATAATTATATCCTTATTATTTTTATATTGTTTTTAAAACTGTATCCTAGTTTATTTAAATTACAAGGATTTTTTATTTTAATTTTCTTTTTGTTAAGAGTTAGATGCAGCAATCCATTGGTCTCACAAATTGGCGTTTCTGTTCCCAGCTTATATGCAGTGTGGTAAAACTTATATAAATATAAAACACAAACCAAAAAAAAAACCAAAACACAATAAAAATACTGATGACATTAATGTTAATTAAAAATCATCTTAAAATTTTTTTTTTTTTTTAAACCCAAGATCTTGAAATTTTAAATGGTGGATAAAGATAATTAAAAAAATAATTTTATTATTAAATCTTTAATTCTGAGATTTCTAAACTATTAATTCTGTGGTGGGAATAAAAATAACCTGATGCAGCTGTTACCCCAACATATGAATTTTGGACACCTACCAGATTTGGGACATGTATATTTGATAATAGCTCTACTGAGTCTACAACCACTGATATTGATGTTGATTCTCGATGAAAAGTAATTTCGACATTATGAAGATTTCCATCTTTTATTTCGAAAGTTGGGGATTTACAAGCTAAAGAGTATTTATGGTTGGATGATAGGATATTTGATTCGTTTGTACCTTGAAGTGAAATATGGTTACCATTTGGTTCATTCTCATTCCTGTAAGTATCGAATTCAACTGCACAATAACCTTTTAAACCTGAATAACCAATTGATTCACCCCCAAGATTTGTACTTGTGGTAATATGATTTCCTTCACCTTGAAATACTAATGCAAAACCATCACCACCAGCGTTTCCATTATGTGTTTCGGTTGTTATTTCAAACGAAAATTTAATTAATAAATCTGATTTGAATGGAATTTTAATATTGCTCCATACCGATCCTACTTGATCTCTATAATTGATAATTTGAAAACTAACTATATTTTTTAGCTCTTCATCTTCTTCATTATTATCATTATCATTATTATTATTATTATTATTATTATTATTAATTGGATTTGTTGTGTTGTTTAAATAATTATTACGACCACGTTGAACCAATGGGTTAATTGAATGATACCTTTTAAGCATTTCTCTTTTGGTAAAGATTTGGTTTCCATTAGAATTTATAAAAAAAGAATTTCCATTTCCTTTAGAAGTTAATTTATTAAATTTAAAAACTCTGTTATACTTCATAATATAGTTAAAGAGAAATATATTTCTGAAAACACTAAAGAAGAGTTTTTCATTTTTTTCTTGATCTAAATTATTATTATTATTATTATTATTATTATTACTGTTATTTGTATTCATTGGAAAATTTTATATTATTTTTTTGTTCATTGAAAAAATTAATAAAAAATAATATATAAAATTATTTTATTGTTTAATAAAAAATTAAATTAAAAAAAATAAAATATTTCTTCAAATTCCAAAAAAAAATTAAAAGATTTTAAATTAAAATAAATAAAATAAAAAATTTTAAAAAAAATTGTTTTTATAACCAAAGAAAAAATTTTTGTTTTATATCCAACAAAATTTGAATTTACTTTTTCTTTTTTTTTTTTTCTATGGGTGTACTTTCCAATATTAACCTTTAAATTAATTTTATAAATAAATTGATATATTATTAAAAATTTCTTATTTTGTTTTAATTATTTCATTAATATTTTGAGTTGGCTAATCATTTCATTAAATTCTGATGATTTGATATATTCTTGTGTTTTTTGGTGCATATATTCAATGGTTTCATCAGAAGCATCATTTACTGCGATAGAACGGTCAATAATTGGGTCAAATCTAAAATACTTTAAGTGGCTATATGATTTCTTAAAATCTTGATGGGTTTCATCACTTGCAACGGTCATAAATTTAACAATTCTGTGGATTGGTGAGGATAGTTCTACCCCAGTTAATCCAGGAACAACGGTATTGTTTACAAATTCAAAAGGCATCTTAATTCCAGACACAACATGATTTCCAAAACTCTTTACTTGCTTTCCTGCCCCAATTGAAATAAAAACGAAAGAATCTTCAGCATGTGCACCCCCGAATAAAGATACTGCCTCTTGATAAACAATCTTTGTTGGGTTATTATTTTGATAACCACCATCCAAGAAATTTCTTCCTTTATAACGTGGAACATTAAATAAAAGTGGTATACCTGCAGTGGCTCTAATGGCATCCGATACTGAAATATCGATCATTTGTTTGGGCTCTGAGTACTCTCTATGTGGGTTGTTATAATTTGACAAAATAAAACTTTGATAATCAATAGGAACGGGTGTTGGACTTAGGCAAGAAACTACAAGACCCTTTCTATGTTGTGCAAATTCACTGAGGTTTTTTCTTCCAAATAACCTTTCTAGCTCTGTAATCAAAAACTGAGTATTTGATAATGACTGTGACTCGGTAATATTACTACAATTGAATTTCAATACATTCTTACCAATACTTTTGTATAGGTCTGCAATTTCACTTGAAGAAATATCATTCATTTTACTGAATGCAATGATACCACCTGCTGATGTTCCACCAATTAAATCAGCATCAGAAATATTAATTTCTAACTGTCTCTCTATTTCTTCAATTATTTGAATTGACATTAGTCCCTTGATACCGCCACTATAATAAATAAAAGTTTTAGAATTTTATTTTACATAATATTGTTTTCTTTTTTTAAAATATATATTTTACCCATCTATTGAAACAAAAAACTTTGTTTTAATTTTTTTATTTGCACCATCCATTTTAATATTATTATTATTATTATTTATATTTATAAAACTGAAATAAAAATATAATGATTAAAAAAAAAAAAAAAATTTGTTTTAAAACAAAAATAAATTAAATTAAATTAAAAAAATAAAAAATTAAAATATTATTTTTAAATAAACACCACACACATAACCGCCAACCCCCGCCTAAACCTTCCACCCTTTAAAATAATTAGGACACATGCCGGGTGATATAAGAGGATTACAAAACTGTTATTTTTTATTCTTTACTATATAATAATATTATTATTATTATGATTTATTTAAATTAAATTGATAATGAAATAAAATTTTTAATATCTTCACATTCATTTTGAGTTGCAGAACCTTTAGAGAATGTAACTTCATTTGGGATTTGATCAAATTGGAATGATGAACCTTCATTACCTAAATAAATATCTTTTTTATCGTCTTCTTGACCCAATACAGTTGGTGAAGCACCACGTGTTTTTCTTAAATCATCCAATTCCTTTTCTAAAATGCTTGTAACTTCTGCAACATCAATTGATGATCCTATATCCATTTTATTAATAAAAATCATAATTGGTATTCTCTTTGAAAAAACAGATTCATTTGTTAAAATATCGTACAAATATCTAAATAAATAATTGAAATAAAAATGTTTAAATTAATAATCAAATATGAATTTGAATTTGAATTGTTGTTATTGTTCCTAAAGTAGATGGTGGTTGTTTACATACTGAGCTTCTTGGGTTGCATTATCGATAAATTCAGTAACATCAATGGTATAAATGATACAACCTGCATTTTGAAGAATTTTTGGTAAACTTGCTTTGATTTTTTCATTACCTGGTACATCGATAATTGGTAATTTCTTACTATTAACTTGATAAACACCATTATTTGGGCTGATACTTGTATGAGTTGCAATCTCTTTTTCTAATGTTAAATCTAAAAATAATGCAGTTTTACCTGAATTTGATAAACCTAAAATAATAATATTGTTTCCTCTTTTAACCTTTTTAGTTGAAACACCACCACGTCTATTTGATTTATTACCACCACCACTACATGCTAAAAACGATAAATTATAAACATTATATAAATATTAAATAATAAAATAATAAAAAGAGGGAAAAGAATGTTTCTTTAATAATAGATAGAAAAAGAAAAAAGATAATGATTTATTTAATTTTTATTTAGAGATTATTTACATGAAATTAATATTATAATTAAAACTGTGAAAGCTATTCCGACAATGTAATAGGTTTCGAGTGGTAAGTTATATGGTTTTAAAAGTGAATCGATTTGATCATATCTTGCACTTATATGACCTGCAACATTTTCTGGTAAATATTGTTTTAACTGTTGATATGATGTACTAACTTTCATTCTATACTATAACTATTACTATCACTATTATTATTATTATTAAGTTATTTGATTTATTAAACTATTATAATAATATAAAAAAAAAAGTAATTGATTAATAATAATAAAAATTTTAAAAAATTTAATTTTTTTTTTTTTTTAAAAAAATGGTTTTTCTTTTTTTTTTTAAAATTAAAATTTGACCGAAAGTTGACTGGATGAAATATGATGAAATTACCTTTTTAATTTATCTTTTTGAAAATTAATTATTTGTTTTTATCTCTTGATGTTAAAAAAAAAAAAATAATAAAATTAAAAAAAAAAACACACACAAATATAAATAAATTAAAAAATAAAAATAAATAAAATTTTAATTATTTAAATGTTATAAAATATATTTATATATTTATAAAAAAAAAAGAATTGATTTTATTTTTAAATGTTTTTTGTTTTTTTATAATAAATTTTACTTTACTATTTTTATAAAACTTCTAATATAACAATATTTAACAAAGAAAAAAAAAAAAGTGATATATAAAACCTTTTTTTTTTTTTTTTTTTTTTTTTTTTTTTTCTAAAATGGGAACACTGAGGGATTAAATCTCTTACGAAGCTTTAATAATTCGTATTTTTGCAAAACATTATGACCAATTAGTTTTTGAGAGAAATAACAATCTTTCTTTGTTATTTTACGGTTGGTATGTTTGGTTGGAGCCATAGCACCAGCTCTACCGCCTACAACAGAGGTAGAACCAGTTGAACCACCAGTTGAAGGGTCAATATCCATTGGAATAGCTGTACCATCTTTATTGTAAAGTGAAGATAACCCAGCATATCCGCCAGAAGCTTGTTGATTAACCTTTTCGTTATATTGTCTTAATAGATTATCATAAGTTTCTTTTAATTGTTGATATTGAGACTCTTGATCTGGTGTGAGTGGTTTACCTTCTTTGAGAAGCTGTTGGAAACTAACCAATTGAGAGTTTGGAATTGGTGGTGCAATATTAGCATTTTGATTTAAACCAAGAAGGAAACTAGACTTCATCATTGGTTGGATTGGCTTTCTCTTACCAATATTACCAACAGCAGCCAAAGCAGTTGAATTTGCTGCGATAGTCCTCTCCTTTTCTTCGAGGATTTGGAGCTTGGCCATTCTTGAAGCGCTATTAGCAGAGTTTTTATCGTCTGCAATCGATTTCTTTTTTGTTTGTAAATGCTCTTTTGATTCTTTTAATAATTTCTCTTGTTCTTCGTTTTCTTTTTTCATCTTTTCATCTTTTTCTCTCTTTTCGATTGCTAATAATTGTTTTTTTGCGTCTGAAGTTTGAGTAACTGGCAAGTCCTCTTTTTGCATTTCGACTCTTTGTTTTGATGTATTTATTAAATATTCTAAAATGGTTCTAAGGTGATCTTGTGTTGCTAATGAAATAAATTCTAAAAGATTTTCCTCACTTAACTTTAATCCATGTTTAGATGCAATTGTTAAAACTTTCTTTTTTAATGGATATGAATTTAAAAACAATGGTTCAGTTTCTGGAGTATATAACTCTTCATTTTCGTTGGTTTCTGGTAAAAAGTGATCTGATTCATTCTTTTTAAGAAAACATTAGTAAACATTCATCATTAATTTAAATTTTGAAAAAAAAAAAAAAAAAAAACTTACTTTCATATCAATATTTGCAATTTTTGTAACATCATTTAAATCTTTAATATTTTGTTTATCATCTTCGTTATCAGCGTCTTTTTGTTCTTTATCTTGTTGTTGTTGTGCTTGTTGTTGTAATTTTCTTTCTTCTTTTTCCTTTCTTTCCTGAGCCTTCTTATCTTCTTTTTCCTTCTTTCTCTTTTCTCTTTCGAGTTTATTTTGTTCTTTCTTTTGCTCTCTTGTTAATTGAGGTGTAGAATTGAGTGCTGCAGGAGTAGTTCCCGGTGCTGATGGGTTAACACTTGGTTTTGTGGTTGAAGCTTCTCTTTTTGGTTGGGTTTGTTGTTCACGTATTTTTTGATACTCGATAGTCATCCTTCTCAACTCTTCAGTTTTCTTTAAAATTGCTTCTAAATCAAAATCTTTGGGTAAAGCTGGTACTTTTTCTGTTGGAATATCATCGATCTTCTTGGCGTAGTTTTGAGCGTTTGTAGCACCAAAAAGCATTACCAAATGCTCCATTAAAACATCCTTTTCAATTTTAGCATTTCTATAAGCCAATGCTAATGCATTAAAATGATTTTGAACTTTTGATTGGATATCATTAGTTTGTGTGGATGCAGCAGTTTTGTTTTGTTGTTGTTGTTGTTGTACCTGTTGAATTTGTTGTTGGATGCTAGACACACTACCAGGAGTGGAAGCAATTGATCCAGGAGTTGGTTGTGAAACTGGTGCTGTGGAAGGTGAAGATATACTTGATGGAATTGGTAATTTTGCTTGTGCTTGTGGTGGTTTTACTGTAGTGGTTGTTGGAGTTGAAACCTGTTGTGTTGGAGTGGATACCTGTTGTGTTGGGGTTGGTGGTTGAACAGATTGTGGTGTTTGAGGTGTTTGTGGTTGTGATTGTGGTTGAGTTACTGTTGCTGCTACCTGCTGTTGAATAGATTGCGGTGCATGCTGTGGTTGTGTTTGTTGTGACTGTAATTGAGATGGAATAGAAGAAGTGGTTTGTGATGGTTGCTGAATATTACCAGCTTGAGTGTATTGCATTGGTTGATGTGATGTTTGTTGTGTATTTTGTTGTGAAGGTATTTGTTGTTGTTGAGCTGCCTGTTGAGCTGCTTGTTGTTGTAAAAGCTGTTGTCTTTGTAAAACCATTTGTTGATATTGTTGTTGTGAAATAGTTACTTGTTTTCCATTTAATGTAATTGTGGCTGTTGGTCCAACATGTTGACCAGTTTGATTTGGTAATGGATTTGGTGATCCTGCAGGTCTTGCAGCTTGTTTGCTTAAAGCCTGCATCATTGCAGCTTGTTGTGCTTGTGTAAGTTGTTGTGGCTGACCAGGTTGTGATGCCATTGGTTTCATTTGAATGGAAATTTGTTGTTGACCAGCTTGTGGGTTTGATGAATTTGGCATATAAGCCATTGGTTTTTGATTTGGTGGTTGGGGTTGTGTTTGTTGATGTTGTTGTTGCTGTGGCTGTTGCTGTGGCTGTTGCTGTGGCTGTTGGTGTTGTGCATTTTGGACTGTTTGACCTGGTTGGGCAGTTTGGCCAGGCTGCATAAGTTTTTGTTGAGCTTGTTGAGCTTGCTGTGCTTGAATCGTTCTGAGATATGCTTGCTGTGCCTCTTGGTTTGGTAATGAAAGATATTGTTGTTGTTGGGCTTGAGTTAATGTAATTACAATTCTTTTTTGAGTTGGTTGTGTAGGTCTAGCAGGTACCTGTCCAGTTGGTTGAGGTTGTGGTTGGCCAGCTTGTGGCTTTGATTGCATATGAGTTTGTGGTTGTTGAATATGCTGTTGCTGAGGTTGTTGTGGCTGTGTTTGTTGTTG
>NW_003519352.1:119485-120443 GCF_000190715.1 Dictyostelium purpureum
TTGCTGTGGTTGTTGATATGTTTGTTGCAATGAGTTTGTTGTTGTTGCAGATGATGATGTTGTTGTGGTTGTTGCAGAGGTTGTTGCATATGAGTTTGTTGTTGTGGATGATGATGCTGCTGTTGTATATGTTGTGGTTGTTGTTGGTATTGTTGAGGATGATGCTGAATATTATGCTGTGGTTGCTGTGGTTGCTGTGGTTGTTGTATGTGTTGCTGTTGTTGAACCGGCTGATTTGAGCCAAAAAGATTGCTCATAATTTCTTTATATCTCTCATCCTCTTCATTTACTGGAGTATTAATTAAATCATCAAGTTCATCCATTTTTTTTTTCTTTTTTTGTATTAATTAACTATTGCTATTAATTATTCGTTATTAGTTATTAATTATTAGTTATTAATTATTTATTAATTTAAGCGCTATTAATAAATAAAATTTGAACTAAAAAAAAAAAAAAAAAAAAATATAAAATTATATATTATTAACGGATAAATTATTAACTTTCCTATATTAATTTAAAATTATTATTCTTTAATATCAAAAAAAAATAAAAAAATCAATAAAAGTAAAAATAAAAAAAAGAATTATATGTATAATTGAAATACACAATAGTGTGATTTTTATTACAAATGGAAAAAAGAAAAAAAAAATTGCCCCCATTTTTATTTTTTTAAAAAAAAATTAAAAAAAATTTTTAAAAAATTTAAAAAAAATAAAATTTAATTATTTTTTTTTTTTTTTTTTTTTTTTTTTTCTCAAAATTAATTAACAATCACCATTTAAGTACAAGTTTATTATTATGGAAAATAAATTCAACACAAAAAGAAAAAAATATAAATAGTTAAATTTAAAGTTTCTTTTTTTATTATTTTATATTTATATAAATACATACTCGTGTATAGGTAGATATATACATATATATATGTATATATATAGATATATATATATATATAGGTATA
>NW_003519352.1:121179-160238 GCF_000190715.1 Dictyostelium purpureum
TTCTTTGGATTCTAAAAATGGAAAAATTAATAATTAATAATTAATGATATTATTATTATTTTAAAATATTATATTTACTTTGTTCTTTATGTTCAAATTCCATTATTGTTGAATCAAAAATTTCATTATAGTTTATAATTAAACAAGAAATTACATTAGTTGCAAATATTTTATTTCCAAATTGTTGTACCTCGTCTCTTTCCTTTTTGAATCTCATTAATACATTTGAAAACATTTCACCTAAAACTTCGGGTGATAAAATAATAAATGATTTATGTAATTCTTGGGTGCAAAGTTTTTTGAATACTGAAAATAATTTTAATACTATTTGTATATTTACTTCTGGTAATTCTAAAATGCAAGTTTTTATTTTTTCGATATCCTCATCTAGAAAATAAAAATAATAAATTAATATAAACTAAAATAATTATAATTTAAAATGCTACCTACAATATGTATTAACTATATAGGCCTCGTTATAATTTTCTAAAATTAAAGGGTGGCTAAGCTGACACAAAATTGAGTGGATCCCCCATGCCAAGTCATACTGTGAATAAAATCCGCTTTCAATTTCTTGTTGGAATTGTTTAAGTAATGTAAAATTACGAATTTTATTTATTAAAACACTAATTTTTGCTTGATTGCCTTGTGTATTAAAAATATCCACTTGATTTGTGCCTATTTTTTTTTTTTTTTTTTTTTTTTTTTTTATTATTAATTAATAACCGATTGATAAAAAAATTAAAAAAAAAATAAAAAAATATATTTACATTTTTTTTCAAAATATTCTAAAACTATTAATAAATAGGGTGCTGCAATTTCTAATCTTAAATCATTCATTTTATAATATTGTTTTTATTTAGAAAAAGAAAAATATATTTGTTTAATGAGTTTATTAAAAAAATTAAAAAAATAAAATAAAATAAAATTAAATTAAAATTAAAATTAATTGGGGTGTTATTATAGCAGTTATTATTTGATTTATATTTATTTATATTAAACTACTATTTCGATATACAAAACAATTATAAAAAAATGGGAAAACTAATGCGTTGTGTTGGTGTAAAAATAAAAAAATAAAAAAAAAAAATAAAAAAAAATAAATAATAATAAAATTAAAATAAAAAAAAAAATAAAAAAAAAATAAAAAAAAATAAAATTAATATTTTCAAAAAATTAACACACACACAAATTTTGAAAATCAACAAAACTTAATTCTTGATATTTAATTTTAATAAAATGTTATTTTATATTAATTTTAAGTTACTTGAAATATTTTATAATTATTATAACTTTTATTTGATGCTTTCCATATTTAAATAATAAACATATATATTAATATATGAGTATAAAATAAAAAGGTATTTCTACATTTTTTATCTGTTAAATTTATTTAAAAAATTAATATAAACAAAATCTTGTGCTATTTCAGTTTTTACCCCATTTATAAAATTTAATTTAATATTTACAATAAAATTTATTTTTAAAGTAATAAAAAAAAAAAATTTTAATTTATTTGTAAAATTTTAACCCTAATTAGAAACTATTTCGGGAATATTAGTGGTAATATCGATTTGATTTGATGGTAATGTAGTATTATTTAAATCTTGATTAGTTGATGTTATAATATCGTTTAAATTATTATTATTATTATTATTATTATCGTTAACATTATTATTTGAATTTATTTTTGGTGATGTATTATTATTTCTATTGAAAATAGGTGATGTAGTTATTTTATTAAATATTGGACTGAAGCCATGCATTCTAGGAGTTGATGGGGGTTTTTCAAAATTTGGGGATGATAAAATACCTATTGTACATTTTTCCAATTTTGAGGGTATAGTTGAGGGATCTACATTATTGTTATTTGTATTTTCAGTATTGTCATGAACTCTGACAAATTCCTGTTGTAATACATCGATATTTCTCCTTGATCTACGATAGGCTATGTGAATTGAATGATTAATAACAATGAAACCAAGAGTACTAAGAGCAATTCCTACATAAAGAATATGATTATTTGGATTCTTTTCAAAACCTTTGACGAATAAAAATACAGTTGAAAATACAGTTAAAATTCCAAGCAACCCATATGCTGTATTTAGTTTTGTGTAGTTTTTAAACAAAGTTTCATTCTGTATACGAATTCTTAAAACATTTAATCTTTCCTCTCTAACCCTTTGCTCAAATGTGACCTCGCTTTGCTGTTGGGTTTGTTCACCATTGTTGTTATTACTGATGTTATTGGCATCTATAACCTCTGTAACTACATTACCATTTGATATTATATCACCATTGTTACTATTATTATTATTATTACTACTATCATTTGATTCTGTTAATGTATTGATAGTACTCATTTCAATATCAAATGATTGAGTACCTGCATTGTTTATATGTACATTATTATTATTTATTATATTTTGATGAGATGCATTTAAATTTGGATTGCCTTCACTTATAATTAAAGGTGATAGTGATTGCTTATTTCTTTCTATGACTTTATTTATTATTTTTGAACTATTTGGTGTTGTTTGTTGATTATTTATTTTTGGTGATGTATTTTTATTGGTCTCTATTATTATCGCCTCTTCTTTATTTATTTTTATAGTTTCTGAATCTTGGTGATTGCTTGTATTGGTTTTATTTTTCGATTGAAAGTGAGTTAACAACTCCTTTGCTTTTTGCTGTGAAACTATACAAGGACTACTCTGTTGTGATCTAGATGCTAAACTAAACTGCTCCCTAGTTGAAAGTACTGGTGATGGAGGTAAACTTAAACTCTTTTGATTCTTATTTTCTATAGACAAATATTGATCATTCATTTTTATTGTTGCTATTGAGTTTTTAAATCTTTAAAATATATATATATATTACAATTACAAAATTTTTATTTTTATTCTATATATTTTATAAAAAAAAAATTTTAATTTAAAATTAAAAAAAAAAATATAATTAGCTATTGATTAATTTTATTTTTGGTTACTGGTTTTATTGATTATTAAAATAAATTTTAATTATAATAATTATAATAAAATAAAACAAATATATAAAAAGAATAAAATAAAATAAAATAAAATAAAATAAAATAAAATAAAATAAAAAAATTGACTATAATAATCAATCGATTGATTATTTTTATTGCTATTAATAATTGTTTATTTATTTTACATTATTTAAAAATAATAGAATATTATTTTATTGGTTTTGGTTTTGATTTAAAATTTAATAAAATAAAAATATTAAAAAATAAAAATAAAAATAAAGGGTTTGTTTAAATGTGTTTTAGGTTTAAATTATCTATAATAAATCATTACCACTTTAATTAAATTTTCAATGTTTTATTTAACCTATGTGTGTGTGTGTTTGATTATTTTAAATCTAGTTATGGATTAAAATATCCTAAATTGGGGATGGGGATTGACAAAAATGTATGTTAATGTGGGGTTTATTTATGTGTGTTATCCAACTATATCTGTGTCTGCTATAAAACCAAATAATAAAAATCATATTAATAAATTATTTTATTACTTACACTTAAACTAGTTTAATATTTTTTCTCTATGGGATTTGATTAAATATTTAAAACTACCTTGTGAGATATTTTATTATATGCCTATATTTGGGACTGTGTGTAAGTGTGTGTTAAAAACAATACATTTAAATGTACAATAGATCTATTAAATATTATTTTTATTATTATTATTTTTATTAATAATATTTTTATTATTATTATTTATAAAATTATTATTGCTATAAAAATAATAAAAACAATAAAAATAAACAAATAATCTCAAAGATTAATTTATAAAAAAAAATTAAAATAAAAATTAAAAAAAAACACACACATGCAATAGCTTATTCAATTATTATTATTGAATTTGTGTGGGGTGTATTTAAATTTTTTTTTATTTTTTTATTTTTTTTATTTTTTTTTTTTTTATAAACATCATTTATTATTTTATTTCTATTCATTTTAATTTATACTTTAATACATCTATTTATATTTAAATTTAATATAAACAATAGTAATAATATAAGAAATTCATAAATTTATTAAAAAAATATGAAAAAAAAAAAAAATTAAAATTTTTTTTTGAAAATATTATTATTTTTAAAAATATTTTTTAATATTAATTTATTTTTTTATTTTTTTTTTAAATTTATAAATTTAATAACACAAACCACACACATTTAAAATAATAATAACAATATCAATCAATAAATAATGAAATTAACAAACGAACAGTTAAAAAAATATAAAGAGGATGGTTTTTTAATTATTGAAAACTTTTGTTCAGATGAAGAGATTGATAAGGTTACAAATGAAATGAAAAAACTTATTGATGAATATGATCCTTCTGAAACAATATCAATCTTTACAACAAGTGAACAAGATGTGGGTATTAAATTTAAATAATTCGATACTTAGAAAACCCTTATTAACTTTGTTTACAAATAGAGAAATACAGATGATTATTTTATTGGCAGCAGTGATACTATTAGATTTTTCTTTGAAAAGGATGCCTTGGTAGATGGCAAATTAGCAGTACCAAAAGAAATTGCCTTTAATAAAGTTGGTCATGCTCTTCATAATTTGAACCCAACCTTTGAAGAATTTTCATATTCTCCAAAAATCCATGATTTAATTTATTCACTTGGTTATAAAAAAGCATTATCGGTTCAATCAATGTATATTTTTAAAAATCAAAGAATCGGTGGTGAAGTTAATATTCATCAAGATAGTACATTTTTACATACAACCCCATTAGTAAGTAGTATCAATAAATCATCTTTATAACTATAGAACCAATTACTTATATTTAACCATTTTTTTATAAGACCACACATGCAATTTGGTTTGCATTTGAAGATTCAACAATCGAAAATGGTTGTCTTAGAGGTTTAGCTGGTTCACATAAAGCAGGTATTACTAAAAGATTTATAAAGAATGATGAAAATAAATTTGTATTTGTTCAAGATAGTCCCGATCCAGTATGTAAAAAAGAAGATTTTGTAGCTTTGGAATGTAAAAAAGGTTCCATTATTTTATTAGACGGTGCAGTTCTCCATTATAGCGAACCAAACAAATCCCAAAAATCACGTCACGCATACACTCTCCATTTTATTGAAGGCGAAGATGGTGTCGTTTATGAGGAAAATAATTGGTATGTAAAAAAAATAATAAATATACACAGATTTAACTATAAAAAAAAAAAAAAACATCGCTGACACATTCTATTTAAAACAGGTTACAATCATCAAAACCATTTAGAGCTCTTTAAATAAATAAATAAAAGATTTGGTTCTTTAATAAAAATATATAAATTTTTGTGACTAAATTCATCTTTGGTTACTAAGAAAAAAATAAAAAAAATAAAAACAAATAAATTTTGTTTGACACACTTCGTTATAATCCTATCTCCTATTTTTGGCTAAATATCCTAAAACTATATATCTTCTCTAAACTGTCTTTACTAAAAAAAATTGTAATAATATGATAGACGTGGTTTTATATATTTTGTAAACTAAATTATTTTAAAACGTTTATTTAGGCGGTTTTTTTAACACTTAATGAAGCTATATTAAAGATTAGTTTGGTTAGTAATGTTGTTGGGTTTTTGATGAATGATAAGTGTTTAGTTATACAAACCTTCTTTGAAACCACTGTTGAATCTCTTGTGAACAGTTTTAAGGTATCTAGTTCTACCAGTACCGGTGGTCTTTCTTCTGATGGCTTTAACACTCCAGTTGTATGATCTGGTTTTGGCTGATGGGTAACCACATGAAGCACAAGTCTTCTTTTGGACGTGGTATGATCTGTTACCACAACGTCTGCATAAGGTATGTGATTTACCGTTTCTACGACCAAAACTGAATGTACCTTTTGTCTATTGGTGATTGATTATCATAAACTCATAAATTAGTACATGTAGATTTGATTTGATATTTTAATTTGTTGATAGTGATAAAGGGATAAATGTGGATTGGGTGATAGATAAGTGATGATTATGATAGATAGATGTTGATTACCCAAAGATAAATTCATAATGGGTCATAGAGACAGAGATAATAGATAGGAGATAGAGTCATACCATTTTTTATATGAGGACGAAACTTAATAGACAAGAGAAAAAAAAAAAAAGAAAAATTGAAAAAATCAAAATTTTCGTTAGATTGAATTTTTTATGAGGCTCTTTTTTAAAAAAATTTTTTCGAATTTTTTAAAAAATTTTTTAAACGCGTTACTAATTATTTTTTATTAAAAGAGCTAAAAAAAAAATTTTATTTTAAATGGGAATGAAAAAAAAATAAATAAAATAAAACAAATAGAATTAATTTAATTTTATTATTATATAAATAAAAAAAATAAATATATATATTTTTTATTATTTTAAATTTTAATAATTGTTTTTATATTTTAAAGTTTTTAAAAACACACACAAAAAAAAAAAAAATTTAGATGCTTATAAAAAAGAAAAAAAAAAAAGAAAAAGAATTTATCTTTTTATTTTCTTTTAAATAATAATAATAATATTTTTATTGTTTTATTTTATATTCCTATAGCTTTTAATATCATTTTTTAAAAATATTTTTCGGTTTTTTTTTTATATTTTTTTAATTTATGCAATATCTTTTTTTTTTTTTTTTTTAAAATATTAATTTTCATTTTAAAAAATGATAATAATAAAATTTTATAAATAAAAATAAAATAAATAGTATTATTGTTTTTTTTTTTAATTTTAAAAAATTAAATAATTATTCGGTTTTATATGGAACAATATTAAATATACTTGAGCATAACTATTTTTGGGATTTTCTTCACATTTTAAATCTGGTGGACATTGAACATTTGAACAAACATCAGTAGAGCCATCAGTAGTTAATAAACCATTGTAACTAGCAGTGGTGAAGCCAATTAGATTGATTTGAGCAAAACAAATTGCTTTACTATCATCACCTCTTTGGCAATAGTAACCATTTGGGCATTAATATTTGAACATACACCATAAAAAAAAAAACAAATAAAAATAATAAATAAAAAAAATAAAATAAAAAAATAAAATAAAAATATATAAAAATAAAAAAAGAGATAGATTTTATAAAAATATAAAGATATTTATCAAAGTATTTTTTTGGTGCGTGAAATTAAAGGAAAATAAATAATTTATATTTTTTATTTTTTATTTTTTATTTTTTTTTTTAATTTTTTAATTTTTTTTTTAATTTTTAAATTATACTAACCCACCACATATTTAAATAAATAAATGAAATTACTATATGTTTTATTTATTTTATATTTTTTTGTTATTAATCTAAGTAACATTAAAGCAAGCAAAGGTGGAGTCAATACTAGTAATAGTTCAGAAGATGAACTCACTATTAATATAGTGGTAGATCAATTTTCAAAAATACCTTATAACTATACAGAGTGTGGAGCACCATCTTTGCCATGCACTAATTTTGAAGATGCAGGTAATAAACAATAAAAATAATAGTAATAATAATAACAACATTTTAAATACAAGATATTAACAGGAAAAAACTTTTAATAATTATTTAGGAACAAGTGCAAGATATTTATTAAATAATAACAAAGATTCATCTATTCCAATTAATCTAGTAATAGAGTTAAGAAACTCATTTTTTTATTTAAATAATACCAGTAGTTGTTTTGGAAATTTATATGGGTTTTGTAATATTAAAATTAAATCAAATAGTGGTGACGACAAAGTTACAATTGATGGGACAGATTATTTCACCGACCAACCACTTTTTGTTATAGAGCAACCACAAATCAATAAACCACCTAAATACACATGTGGTTATATTAAAATAGATATAAACAATTTTTCATTTACAAATTTTTATTTATCCTCTTCTTCACCATTGTTTTCAGTATTTGCCCAATTACCAAACCAACTTTATAGTTATTTATATTTCAATGTATATAATTCCAAATTTAGTAATATAAATAGTCCAATAATAAGCTTAGAAAATGATACACCATTCAATAATAATAATAATAATAATAAAAACAACAATAAATTACAATCAAATTTAAACCCAAATAATTATAATATGGTAACACTTTTTTCAACATGCAGTTTTAATAATATAAAACGTATGGGTGATTATATTACTGTTCCTACACCAATTTTTAAAATTAAATCAGCTATAATACAAATTTTATTATCAACTATTAGTGATGTAACCTTTTCATCTAAAGATCCACAGTTTATATATGTAGAGAATGGCAATTTAAAAATATTCCAAACTACATTTAAAAACATTCACTCTTCTTCATCTTTACCATTCATCACAACTCTTGAATCAGCATTCAATACACAGCTAGATACAATAACATTTCAAGATAATTCGGTTGGTACATTTTTAGAAATGAATCAAACTGCTCCACTTAACACCACTACAGAAATGGATTATATCTTTTTAACAGATTCAAGTTTTTCAAATAATATATTCAAATCCTTATACGATAATAATAATTTCATTGTGATCAACTCTAATAACCCACATAATAATTTGGTTTTAAATGGTGTACAGTTTTATAAAAATAAATTATTAGGCTCAGATATAATACCATCAACAGACTCATCAGAATCGTCATCATCCTCCCAAAAAGATATATCTAAAAATAAACTTGTATCAACATCGTCGCTCATCAACTTACAGGGACCAAATAATTATAAACTATTAACTGTGGAATTTAGGGACACATTGGAATCAATCTTTTTATTGTATTTGGGTCAAACTAATGTATCTATGGTAAATTCAATTTTACTATCTGTTGATCCAGCAGGTGGTGTGGGCTCCAACATAACATTTGACTCCTTATCATTCATCGCACAAACTGACACTTTGTATCAATGCACAGGATGTCTCTTCAACGGTAAGGTTGGAATTAAACCTCCATTGATTAGTACCTCCACAGCAATATTGTTAATACTAGGTTTCCTCGTCACAATCGGTGTATTGGGTGTCTTGTATAGTAAATTTGTTCACAAAAAACTCACAGAATCTATTGGAGGCAGAATCAGGAGATATAAGGAAAAACGTTTCATTCATTTGGATAAGAATATAGCATCAACACTAGAACAAAGTGAAAGTTTATTAAGCGATTACGATGATGATAGTAGTTACAGTATAAATAATAATAATAATAATAATAACAACAATAGTGCCATCAATGATGACTATAATAAATTTAAAGTTGTAGGTGATTTAGAATAAAAAGTTTATTTTTTTGAAACAAACAAAATAAAAGTTTTTATGATTTTTGAATAAAAAAAGATATTTTTATTTTTATTTTTTTTTCTTAAAAAATTTCAATTTTGTGTGTTTAAAATTACGTGTTTTTTTGGTGATGCAATTTAAATTTAATAAAATTTAATTTGTAAAACAATCATATTAATATGATTTTTTTTTTTTATTTTATTATTTTTATAAATAAAAATTTTTTAAATAAACTATAATTAATTAAAAAATGAAAGTAATAATAGAAATTAAAAAACAACTTTTCAAGGATTTTTATGCAGTTGGGGCTACTGCATTGGGGATTTTCCTAGTATATAGCACCGGTCTTATAATAGAAAAGAAGTTACATGCATCAAAGAAAAGTGAAGCATCATCTTTTGATGTTGCCAAAGAAATATATAAAAATAAGGGTATCAAGGGATTTTTCAAAGGAACAACCTTTGCTTTGGGGTACAAAGTTATAGTAGAAACAGTTAAAGATGTTCAAAAAAAAATATTTTTTGATAGTAACGGTAATTTTAAAAGTGGGGAAGCTATAGCTGAAAAAGACAATGGTAATAAACTTATAAATAAAATCAAAAATAAAATTAAAATTAAAAAAAATATAACTCCAAGCGCAGTATCAATAGAATCACCCACTATTTTAAATAGTGGTTTAAATAAAATAACCAAAAAATTAAATAGTATTTATATATATTTAAATAATGATGTATATAAATTAGAGTTGCTAAATATAGTAAATGTAGTATTGGAATGTCCCTTATATTTGATAAGGGATTGCTTTTTAATATCACCCAATAAATTCAAATTCAAAGAGTTTTTTAAATCAATAAAAACATTTAAAGTAATCAAGTTATTTGCTTATTATGCAGGTGTCAGTATTTTAAAAAGTTATTCAGACACCCTCATTGATGCCATAGTTCAAGAAATTCAAAATAATTGCGAAAAGAAGCCAAATTCATTATTCAACTATTTAAAATTTGTCATTATCATTAACAACAATATAATTTTGAAAAGCTATTTCCAATCTCTAATCCTCTGCCCATTGGATTACATAAAAATCCAATATTCCTTAAAAGTTGTCGAGTCTATGGATTTGGGTATAACCGTGGGTGCTTATAAAGAAACCCAAATTCAGTCACCATTTGCAATCATTAAAAAAAGCGGTTTATCTGAATTATACAAAGCTTTCAATATTTCATTTATCAATAATATTTTGTCGAATGTACTTTCGAAATACTTAGATAACATGGAGTTGGTTTTAAATTTAATAGCTATAAAAAAAAATATCACCAAAAAATAAAAAAAATATTTAAGAGCAGTTTGCTGTGTGAAAATAAAAATGGTGTGGGGTAGAAAATTATTAAAAATTACCCATAAAACAGTATATTATTTTTTAAAAATAAATAGTTTTTATGGGACATTATATTTAGAACATCTCTAGTTATATATGGATTAAATTATGTAATGATTTGGAAAATGGTTTTTAAAAAAAAAATATTTTTTTATAAAATTATTTTAAAATAACTGAAAAAAACTATTAATGTTCCAAGAAATTTTTTTGATTTTAAAAAGAAATTGTTTTACTGATAATTCATATTGACACTCAGATCTCGTTTAATTTTTTTTATTTTAGTAAAGGTTAGAAATAAACAATTTTAATTATTTGAAATTAAAAATGAAAAAAATGAAAAAAAAAAACTATTTAAAGAAAAAAAAAAAAAAAAAAGATATTGACAAAACATAAATAAATAATATTAAAAAATAGTATTCCCTATAATTTTTTTTAATAATTGTAATAAAAATAATAACAGTGTTAATATTAAAATCATGACAGACAAAGATTATGATTTTTACGGATACCATACAAGCAACTCATGGAAGGTAGATATCATGCTTAAAGAATTATCAATTGAAAGTTTTAACTATACCGAGGTTGATATTGCTGCCGGTGAGCAATTCAAACCAGATTTTTTAAAAATGAATCCAAATAACAAAATTCCAGTATTAGTAGATAATACTATTTCCCCACCACTTGTTTTATTTGAATCCGCAACCATTTTAGAATATTTGGCTGATAAGTATAAAAAACTTTTACCTGGCCTTGATCGTCCAAGAGAACGTTATGAGGTCCTTAAATGGGTAATTATATATTTATATAAAAAAATTATTTTAAAAAATTAAAAAATTAATAATCTATTTTTAATTGTTATAGTTAACTTTTACTGTTGCTTCACAAGGTCCAAACATGGGTCAGCTTTTGTTCTGGAAGATCCACAACCAAGAAAAGGTTCCTGCTGCAATTGAAAAATCCCAAAAAGAAATAGAGAGAATTTATTCTGTTTTAGATGGTGTTTTAAAAGATAGAAGTTATATTGCCGGTAGCGAGTTATCAATTTGTGACATATCTTGTTATGGATGGGGTATGTACTTGAAATTTGGTATTGTCGTTGATGGATGGGAGGTAAAATATCCAAACTTCAAAAGGTGGGTAGATTTAGTTGAAACTAGAGCTTCCTTTCAACATGCAGTTAAGTTAGCCGATGAGGCAATTAGAAATTGGCAGGCTTCTAAAAAATAAAATAATTTAATAAAAAATGTTTTTTATTCAACACAAAACTAAATTTTATTTATTTTTTATTTTTTGTATTATTAAATATATGGAAAATAATATATTTTATTGGTTTTTTATCTATTATTTTGAACGAATTTAAGATAAAATGGTGCCCCTTTTTAAAAAAAAAAAAAAAAAAAAAAAAATAATTTATATATATTTTAAATAATATATATAAAATAGGTTTTTATTATCTATATCTCAGCCATTTTTGTTTCTCTATTAATAGAAAAAATTTAGTTTACACTGTTAATAATAATAATTTTGATAATTAAAATAAAAAAAATTATATGAAAATAAAAAAAAATAAAAAAATAAAAAAATATTTTTTTATTTTTATTTTTATTTTTTTAAAAAAATGATTTATCGAATAGAAAAGAAAATTAAATTAAATAGTAGTGGTAATATCGAGAACAACAGTAATAATAACAAAAACAAGTACAGCAAAAATAACGATAGCAATCGTCACGATAATAATATAGCAGACCTAGAAAACCTGTTCTGGGTTATATGGCGTTTTCATTTAATAAAAAAAAAGATTTTTTCGTTTATTCGATCGAAATCAAATTATGGTGTATACAAATATAATCAAATATACTCGGTACCATGGATGGTGAATAATAGTATTGGTTTACTTAAAGACAAGGTTTTAAATAAGGGGTATCTGGTTTTTTCAGACCAATTACACTATGAAGAAATAAAGGATAAAAAGGAATATGGGCGTACTTTCAAAAAGAAAACAATTTTTAATTCAATTACCGATGATAAAGAATTTTATTATAATCTCTTCAAAAATTATAAGCAGTTTTTTTTAACAAATTTCGAGTTTACCTTCAACTTATTATTAAAATATGATTGTTTAGTTGGTTATTTGGTTTTTAAAGAGTTGTATAGTAAAAAGAATAGTGGTGTTTATTGCAGCGAAGAGGTCTTTCATCACAACTATTCAGATCTGTTAGTTCAGTCAATTATTCATTCATCTTTTAATATGGCAGAATATTTTATCAAAAATTACAAAACTAGCATTTCCAAAAGAGATTTGAAATCAATATGTGCAAATTCTTCAGATTCGCTTATAGAAAAATTTAAATTTATACTTAAATATGCGCCAAAAAGTATTTTTGATAAAAACCTTCACTCCTTTTTTGTCAATTTAAAATTTCACAAATTAAAGCTTAGAATGTTATTGGAGCTGTGCTATATAATCGTATCACTAAAAGAATTAAATGAAGCTTATCCCGTGGAATCATTAGACTCTGAAGTGCCCATACCATCCAAAGAACAAGTATTAACAAGAGGGCAATTAGATGGTTTAGTATTTTCAAATGAAGAGCTGGAAACTGTAGTATATGAATTCCCAAGTGATAATTTGGCTATTAAATCATTATTAGAAATGACCGTATCTTTTTCAGGTCCCCAGCATCAGGAACAAAATTCTATATTTTTAGTATTAAAATACACCAAAATTCAAATTGAAGATCAAGCATTAACAAAGCTAATAGGAACACAAGAAAAAGGTTTAGAAATATCAAAATTTGCAATTTTATCACACTATCGCAAAATTAACCCATCTTCAAGTTTATTTAAATATACCAGGAATGATAAAGAGAAAAAATTAAAATTTTTAAAGCTTTATTGCAAAAGATTTTATAATAGTTCAAAAGAAAAAAACCTTTCAGACCAACAAATAGCGCAAATCAATCAATCAATATACCATAGTTTGGTTTTTTTCGATGACTTTGACTTGTTTGATTTTTTTAAAGTTTTACTCAATTCGGTAGTGTCAATAGGAAAGCTATTTGTTTTAAAAAGCGAAAAGATATTATATTATTATAAAAACAAGTATCCTCAAGACTATAAATTAAGTGTGTTAGAATTTATCAATACAGAATTCAGTGTATTTGGTGAGCAAACCTTAGAATTAAATGCATTTCAATTTATTTTAAAAAATAGAATCGATTTTGAAGCCATCCTATCAAGCAACAGTGGGTGTAGAAAGCTTTTAGAAATAGTTAAAAAGGATGATATGGAGTTAGAGCAATTTAAATTGTTTGTTTTAAATACAACCAACGAATTCACATTCAACCTAAAAAGTTTTTTCTTGCAATCTTTTAGCGAAAAATACTATGCTACTTATTTTTGGATTAAAGAGACAGAGCATTTCAATAGAGCGACCTTCCTCCCAAATCAATTAGAAGATGATTTATTATTGCATTATCATTTACAAAAACTAGAAATACCTGAAAACAGTGATCAATTGTGTAATAATGAAAGTTTGGTTTTAAAGATTGGGCAATCAACAGGCGAATATAATTTATCAGTTTTAGAATTTATAATAAGGAAATATTATATTACACCACAACCTTCAAGTAGCGTGGTGGTTTACAAAATATTGGATTATAGTTCAAGAGTTGGTAATTTAGAACCATTCAAGTTTATTTATGACCGATTTCCATTTATTTACCAAGGTGGACACTTTATTGAATATTCCAAAATATTTATAAGAAATGCTTGGCTTTATGGTTATCCTCAACTATTAGACTTTTTATTTAATTATCTTGGTTTAAGAAAATTTCATTCATGTATAACTGAAACAAAATATAACGAAATAAATAGAATTCTATTTTTAAATACATACTCTAAAAAGACATTATTTAAAAATTAATTTTAATAAAAAAAAAATTTATTTATTTAAAATTGCAAATTACAAAATTAATTTAATTTATTATATAATTTTTTTTAATGTTTCAATAGTTTTTTTTTTTTGAAAGAGTTGTTTTAAACTAATCTTCTTAAAACGTATGGAAGAATACCACCATTTGCATAGTATTCAATTTCAATTGGGGTATCGAAACGAAGAGTGGTTTCAAATGATTTGCCACATTTGGTTGTAACTTTGACAGTTTGACCAGTTTTAAGTTGACTCTTTTCTGGGAGTTCAATGGTGAATTGTTCTTGACCTGTTAAACCAAGTGATTGAGCATTTTCGCCAGATTTGAATTGTAATGGTACAATACCCATACCAACTAAATTTGATCTATGAATACGTTCGAATGAAGTGGCGATGACACATTTAATACCTTGGAGGTATGGACCTTTAGCAGCCCAATCACGTGAACTACCACTACCATAGTCACTACCAGCTAAGACGATGAGTGGATGACCTTCAGATTGATATTTTTCAGCAGCATCAGAAACAAACATTAATTCACCAGTTGGAATATATGTAGTGTTTGGACCAACAGATGGGGCTAATTTGTTAACTAAACGGGTATTGGCAAATGTACCTCTAACCATAATTTCATCATTACCTCTTCTGGCTCCGTATGTATTGAAATCTTCTGGTTTAACACCTTTTGATTCGAGATATCTGGCAGCTGATGATTTTCTATTGATGTTACCGGCTGGTGAAATGTGATCAGTGGTAATACTATCACCGAGATTTAAAAGACAGTAGGCATCTTTAATTGGTGGTCTTTGTGGTACAGTGAGTTCCATTGTTTTGAAGAATGGTGGGTTGTGAATATAGGTAGAGTTTTCTTCCCATGGATATAGGAGACCAGTTGGTACTTTAAGCTCATTCCAGCTCTTGTTGCCATCAGTAACATTGGCATAGATACTCTTATACATACTTGGAAGAACATTCTTTTCGATAGTTTCTTGAATTAATTGTTTTGATGGCCAAATATCACGAAGGAATACTGGTTGACCAGTCTTTTTAGAGATACCTAATGGATCGGTTTCAAAGTTGAAATCTACAGTACCAGCAAGAGCATAGGCGACAACTAATGGTGGTGAAGCAAGATAGTTGGCTCTTAATAATGGATGGATACGAGCTTCAAAATTACGATTACCAGATAAAACACCAGCAGCAACTAAATCAGCTTTAGTGATGGCTTCAGCAACAGGTTCAGATAAATCACCACTATTACCGATACAAGTCATACAACCATAACCAGTTAAGTTGAAACCTAATTTGTCGAGAGCATCTTGGACACCACTGTGTTTAAAGTATTCAGTGACAACACCTGAGCCTGGGGATAATGAGGTTTTGATATATGGTAAAACTTCAAGACCATGTTCAACAGCATTTCTAGCTAAAAGACCAGCACCTAACATAACTGATGGATTACTTGTATTGGTACAACTAGTAATGGCGGCAATAGCGACAACACCATTACGGATAGTATATTCTTTGCCCTTAAAGTTAATGGTTGTTTCTTTTTTGATTTGTTCTTGGGCTAAACCAAAACCTTTGAAACCAACTGGGGATGAAAGACAGCTGTTGAAATCTTTTTGCATGTCGGTAAGTGAAATACGATCATGTGGTCTTTTTGGACCAGAAAGAGATGGAACAACAGTTGAAAGATCTAACTCCATAGTAGTGGTGAAAACTGGATGATTTGGTGAATTATAATCACACATTAAATTTTGAGTTGAAAGATATTGTTCAATGAATTTAATGTTTTTATCTGGACGACCAGTTGATAAAAGATATTTAATTGTATTTTTATCAGCTGGGAAGAAACCCATGGTAGCTCCATACTCTGGTGCCATATTGGAAATAGTGGCACGATCTTGAACTGAAAGTGATGAAACACCTTCACCAAAAAATTCTACAAATTTACCTACAACACCTTTCTTTCTTAATTCATTTGTAACTGTTAAAACTAAATCTGTAGCTGTAGCTGTATCTGGTAATTTGCCTGTAAATTTATAACCAACAACTTCTGGTAAAACCATTGACATCTGAAAAAAAAAAAAAATTAAAATTTTTTATTTTTTTTTTATTTTTTTATTTATTTTTTACTTACAGGTTGACCCAACATGACAGCTTCGGCTTCAATACCACCAACACCCCAACCACAAACACCTAAACCGTTAATCATGGTTGTATGTGAATCAGTACCAACAACACTATCTGGGTATAATAAGTTATTTTTATTCATTACTTCTCTTGCTAAATATTCTAAATTAACTTGGTGAACAATACCATAACCTGGTGGAGCAATAAAGAAGTCGGAAAATGCTTGAGCACCCCATTTTAAGAAACTGAAACGTTCATGATTTCTGTTGAATTCAATTTTTTGATTTTGTTCTAATGCATCAACACTATTAGTAATGATAATAATTAAAAGGGTTAGTAAAAATTTAAATTAAATTAATAAAATTGTATACATTGTATACATTACGTTCTAGCAACATCAACTTGAACAGAGTGATCAATAACAAGATCAACTGGTACTAATGGATTGATTTTAGATGGGTCGCCACCTAATCTCTTCATAGCATCACGCATAGCAGCAAGATCAACAACAGCTGGTACACCAGTAAAATCTTGTAATAAAACTCTTGCTGGTTTGAATGGAATTTCAATATTGTTGGCTGTTTTTTCCCAATTTAAAATATTTTCGACATCTTTTTCATGAACAGCAAAATTATCACAATTACGAACGGCTGATTCTAAAAGAATTCTAACTGAATATGGTAACTTTTCTGTAAAAAAAAAAATAAAAAAAATAAAATTAAAAAAAAAAAAAAAAAAATTTTAAAAGATTTATTTAAATATAAAGAAAAAAAAATAAAGTGTCAATATTAAATGTTTACATTTTATTTTAATGATTAATAATATTAATTTAATATTTACCAATTCTTTTATCTTGAAGTTTTTCAATGTTGTAGAAATGATATGTTTCACCATCAACAGTAAAACTATCTTTAACCTTATCAAATGGGTTTGTCATTTTAATATAAATATGTATTTTATAAAAAAGATTTATAAATAATTTAAAATGAAAAAAGGAAAAAGAAAAAAAAAAAATAATTTAATATAAATATATTAAAAAGAAAAAAAAAAATTAAAAAAAAAAAAAATTTAATTTAATTTTTCAATTTTTTAAAAAATAAAAATAAAAAAAAATAAAAATAAAAAAAAAAAAATTGATGGATTTTTTTGCACCATACATATACAAAACAATAATAATTCATTTTAGGGAAGAAATTTCATTTTTTATTAATAAAAAAAAAAAAAAATTAAAAAAAAAATAAATAATTTGTATTTTATAAAATTATAATAATAATATTATCACACATTTACAATCTAAAATTAATATGGTAAATATTTCTATTATTATAATGATAAAATATTATCATTTATTATAATAGAAAATCTGAAATAAATCTAATTATTAAATTTTTTTTTTTTATTTTAAAGAAATAAATAAAATGGAAAATATCAAATTTAATACTAGCAATGAAAATAATGTTATAACATTAACAAGTAATAATAATAATAATAATATCAATAATGATAATAATAACAATAATACAAATAGTATAGACTGGTCAAATCATAAAGAAGTTGTTTTACCAAATTTAATAGTGGTCAAAATATTAGAGCTTTACATTGAATATTCAGAATCAATTAAATATAACGAATTGCAATTGTTATCATTGGTATGCAAAAAATGGAACTCTTCCATCGTTCCGAAATTAGAAAGATTTAGAATTAGCAAATGTAATGACTATGTAAAAACCTTTTCAAATATGCAAAACTTGGTTGAAAGATTAAAACGATTTGGTCTTAAAAGTGGTTATTCATATGGCAATAATGTTTATCGTTCCGAAACAAAACGTATCCAAAATGTTTTAAATATGATATTACAACCGAAAATAATAGAAGACACTATTAATTATTTTAACGAAGATATTTTAATAGATGGCATACAATGTGGAACTCTTTTTGATCCTGACACCAGCAAAATCAAAAGTTTTGCAACTACAACAATAATGAAAAATGGTAAAAGCCAGCCCTTAGAGATTGATGCGTCAAGAGTTCAAATAACACAGTTACAACTTTCACACCATAGATATTATTATCCAAAACATAAAATTTCTTTAGATAAGCTTTTCATCTATGAAGAGGGTAAAACTTATGATGTAGATCATTTGAATGAAAGAAAAACTACTAATGAAGCACCACAGTATGGTGTATTTCTTACAGGAATTCCTTGTAATGAATGTGAAGGCTGTACATTAGAATTAATAGATCCTCCATCAATTAACTATATTTATGGAGATGTCAATAATAGACATGAAACTACTTCAGAATACCAATTAGCAACAAATCTTGTCAGTCGTAAGTTTCAAACCGTATTGTATTGTGACTCAATAGAATTCCTAAACAATTCAGTAAAAAGAATTAAACCAATTTCTAGTGGTACATGCTTAGTATTAAAATATAATATTTTTTATGATGAATCTGAGTATGATATTCTCAGAAATAGTAATAATAATAATAATAATAATAATAATAGTAATAATATAAACACCATTATAAACGATGTATATGGTTTTAATGTACCCGTAATGAATCAATTTTTCAAAGAAATTCAAGAACCTTTAAAAAAATTTAATGTTGGAATAACATTGGGATCCGTTTATTCAAATACCAAAATAAAATATGGCCATTGTGAACCCTTGAAAGGTAGGGATATAATACTCTGGCACTTTTTTAAAGAGAAGTTTGGTTTGGATAAAATAAGAGTTTCCACATTACTATATTCAACAAAAGATGGTTTTATTGAAGAGTTGAACCATAGGAATGTTCATGATGGGAATATTACAATGACAGAGTCGAAACATACCGTTATTTTCTCTTCCATTGATCTTGAGGAATCAAATGAATTTCATGTAGAAGACTACAGCGAAAATAGAGTTTTAGTATTTTCAGCAATTATCATATTTAAATAATGATAGTAATAAATAATTTTAAGTTTTAAATTTTTAAAAAAAAAAAAAAAAATACCTATCTTTTATTTATATCTATCACTTTAACAAATCTAATCAAATCTATATTTAAATTAATTAAAAATTCGTTGTTATTATGGTAGCATATAATTTCTTGTAATGTGTTTGGAATTGTTGTAATGTTGAACCTAGCTTTACTTGCACCTATAAATATTGACTCTATTTTTTTTAAATCTGTTAATATTTCATCTGTGATTGACCTATTAAAGTTTCTACCTAGTTTTAAATCGACCAAATCTTTAGGTAGATATACTAATGGTTGGTTATAGTCGTCACCAAAGGTAAGCGAAGTTAGATTGGGTGGCAATGTTCCCTCTTCCATTGGAAAGTTATATTCTGTAGAAAAAAATTAAAATTAGTTTTTTATAATTATGTATTTATTATATTTTATTATTTATAAAAATTAACCTACCCTGACCCAATCTTAAGTCTGTTAGTGTGGATGGAAGAGAATATGGTATAATTTTTGTGTGATGATAATAACCAAATTGCAATTTTTTTAAATTGTTTAAATTTTCTAATAAACCAACTTCTATGGATTGATTAAATTTCGAACTTAATATAAGAGTTTCCAAATCTGTGGGTAGGCTATTTGGGAGAAGAGGTTTATTAAAGTTTCCACCGAGTGAAAGATATTTGACTGAATGCGGTATATCATTAGGTCTAATTATTTGATTGAAGCTTTTATCAAACTTTAATATTTGAACCCCTATAGGAAGTGAGTTTGTGAGTGGTTGGTTAAATGAGTACCCAAAGCATATAGTTGTACAACTCGAAGGAATTATTGAAGGAGGTATTATTCGGTTAAATCCTGCGCCCAGCTTTAAAGAGGTTAAAGATGAAGGTAGTGGATGGTCTAAATGATGGTTAAAATATGGACCAAATTCGAGCTTTTTTAAATTTTGTGGGAGAGAGTTGGCTATAATCGGTGATGAAAAATAGGTACCAAAGGTTAAATCAGTTACATTTGGTGGAATTGACCCTGAATAAAGTATAGAGTTGTACAATAATTCTGTGCATGATGAAGGAATTGTATCAGGTTGAATTTTTAATACGTTTGGGCTGTAGGATTTAAAACGGACAAGGTTTGATGGTGAGCAAAATGCATTCGATCTGATTTCTTTAAAGTCAAAACCCAAAACAATTTCCATTAGACTCGATGGTAAAGAATTAGCAAGCAAAAGCTGGTCAAAGTGGTAACCCAGTGTTAGCTTTATAGTATTTTGTGGTATAATACCAGGTCCAATACTATGGCAACATCTATTAATATCTAAGAATGTAATGGAAGAGGGAAGAGATCCTGAAAGCAATGGCTGCTTGGTACAAAGATAACCGAAATGAAATGATAGTAGCCCATTCGGTAAAACACCATGAATCAATGGTTGCGAATATTCATTTGGTAATTGAAGATCGGTAAGTGAGGAAGGAAGTGATCCAATTTGTAGGGGATAGTTAAAGTTACCAATTATTATTAGTTTCGTTAAAGTAGCTGGTAAAACCCCTGGATACAACGGGTTGTTGAAACCCTTGTCTAGAAATAAAAATTTAAGATTTTGGCCCAAAACCCCTGGTACCAGAGGACTATCAAACTTATCACCAAATATAATTGAAGTGAGTGAATCTGGAAGCATTCCCGGCTCTAGTATTTGTGAAAACTCTGGACCAAATCTAACTGATAAAAGACCATCGGGTAACACACCTTTTAAAGGCTTGTTAAAACTATAGCCAAAATTAATTTCAACTATATTTCCACCATTACTTAAACTGCCAACTTCTAATTTTTGATTAAAGCTTAAACCAAAATTAACTCTAGTAACACTTGGTGGTAATGAAAATGGCATAATCTTATTGTTGTATGTATCTCCAAATGAAAGATCTGTGACTGAACTAGGTATCATTGACTCTTTGATTTCTTCATTAAAAATATCACCAAACTTTAATACTCTAATACTATTATTATATTTTAAAAAATTTATTAATTTGTAATAGTTTTCAGTTTTATAACTTTTTATTAAAATATCATTTTTATTATTATTACTATTGATGTTATTATTATTGATAAAACTACTATTATAACTATAATTATTACTATTATTATTATTATTATTATTATTATTATTATTATTAACTTCCATATCAAATATTAATAATACATTATTGCAATAGTCTCTGTATTTATAGCTATAAAATGTTTTTATTGAAAAGAATCTTTGATGTTGATGAATTTTAAATATTTGACAAAAATATAAGATCTTGTATCTTAGAAATTGGTTTTTAAAAACTTTGAAAAACAAATAATTTAATTTTTCATTTTCCTCATTGTTATCATCATTATTATTTTTATTATTATTATTATTATTATTAGTATAAGTTAATAAATTGTTTTTATAGAAATTATTTATGTTGTTATAGTTAAACATTCTATGTACTAATAAATATATAAAAAAAAAAATAAAAAAATCTTTTCATTAAATAAAAAATTTAATTTAATAATTTTTTAAAAAAATTAATTAATTTTTTTTTTTTTTTTTTTTTTTTTTATTTATTTTTTCATATTTTTTTTTATTTTCATTCAATCCATATTTTTATTTTATAAATATAAATATTGTAAATAATATTTCTTTTAATTATTCAATGTATATATATATTTTTTATTTGTTTATAATTAAAAGAAATAAAAATTAAAAATAAATAATTAAAATAAAAAAAATAAAAAAAAAGAAAATTTTATTTGAAATTATTTTTTTAAAATTTTTTTTTTAAAATTTTTCGTTTTTAAAAATATTTTTTTTTTCAAATTAAAACCATTTAGCAATAAATCCTCTTCGTTTTTTTTCTTTAAACATATCATAACTATATCTATATTTATAATAAAATAATAATTTATAATAAAAGAAAAAAATGAGTGGTAATAATTCACAATTAACTATAGAGAATTTAATTGAAGTTATTAATGGATTAAATAACCCAACACTCAACAAACAGTACGAAGCAAAGTTAAATTTGATTTCAAATCAATATGGTTTCGGTGTTGCATTAGCAAAACTTGTAAGTGATAAAAACTTTGATCCAATTCATAGACAATTCTCTGCTATTCTTTTAAAGAATTATATTCATAAACATTGGGAAAATGTCGATGGTGAAGATGTCTATGACGTCGGTGTAGACCAAAATGCTTCAGCTAGCATTAATCAAGAAACAAGATTGGCATCAACTGAAGAAAAATCACAAATTAAAACTTTACTCTCCCCTTTATTATCTGATCCTTCATCAAAAATCCGTACTGGAATTGTAAATATAATTAAAATAATAATAATAATAATAATATTAATAATAAAATGATTAATATTAATAATTTATCTTTCTTTAATAGGGAATGTGTATTGCAAAGATTGGAGCATTTGAATGGCCACATGATTGGCCAGGATTAGTTGATGATTTGGTTATTTGTTTAAATCCAAATAATCCAGATTTATTTGATGGTGCAATTAGATGCTTGGAAATTTTAAGCGATCCAGAATTTTTATCAGAAGAGCAATCTGAATCATTAATGGATATGGTTTTCCCAATTTATACAGATTTATTAACTAAAGATATTGGAGCTATGGAGCAAATTAGAATCATTAATGTTTTTAGAAACACAGTTACACATGTTACTTTTATAAAGTCAATCTCAAAGGTTCTCTCAAATAAATTAACTAAATTTTTACCAACTTGGATACCAATATTTATTAATCATCTTTCAAGAGTTTTGGACATCAATTCACCAAAAATAAATCATCATTTCACAATCATGACTGGTATCATCGAAATTTTTGCTCTCTTGGTCCAAGATTTCCCAAAGAAAATGAAGCCACATATTCAACAAATCGTTTCACCAATTTGGACTCTCTTTAATAGCTGTTATCCAATCTTTGAAAAAGTAGAAATCAATCCAGTCCACGGTATAGTTAGCAATTTTGTTGAAGACGGTGTTACCAAAATCGATCGTTTAGTTTCATCAATTTTTGACTTTTTATTACAAATCTTTACAAGAAAAACCAATGAAATGTTCACCCCATTTTTAAAACAAATCTACATAACTTCACTTCATTATATGCAAATGAGCTACGATTTAATTGATCTTTGGGAAAACGATCCAAATTTATATTTAGAGAACGAAGATGAAAATACCTACAGTCCACGTGTTGTTGCCTCCACTCTTATTCAAGAAGTTTGTGAAAGCTATAAAGAAGATGGTGTTTCTGCACTCTTTGAAGCAATCTCTGAATGTTTTATTGAAGCCAATAACAACAAAGAAAAAAGCCAATCTTGGTGGAAAATTAGAGAAGCCGCTCTTTATGCTCTTTCAAATTCATCAGAAGTTTTAATTAAAAAAAAACTTTTTAATTCTTCTCAGTTCCTTCAAACTAATTTAACTCAAGATTTTGTAGATGTACCAAATACCCCAGATGTTGGTCTTCATATTTTACGTAGTCGTTCCCTTATTTGTGCAAGTAAATTTACAAAAGATGTAGATTCATCAGTCACTGTCCAATTTTTTAAACAAGCTATTCACTTATTAAATTCAGATGAATCAGTATCGCCATTACAATTAAAACTTAGTGCTATTATAGCAATTGGTGGTTTTGGTCCAAAGATTGATCGTGATATCATCTGCCCATATATTCCAGACACAATCCATATACTCACAGGTTTAATTGGTCAATTATCAAGTGACAGTTTATCATTATTATTGGAATGTATTCTACTTTTAATTAAAATTGACAAAGATATTACTGGTCAAATGGAGCCACTTCTTACTCAACACCTCTCACAAGCTTGGGTTAATTATGCCAATGATCCACTTATCAATGACGTATTAAAAGATATCTTTAGAACTATTTGTGCTTGTCCAAAATCATATCCAGGTATTTTACAACGTATGGTTCCTACTCTCAATATCATTTTAAGTGCTTATAACAAACCCATCTATTTGGCTGTTGCTGATTCTGCTGTCGATATTACTGGTGTTATTATGGCCCGTATTGAACAATCTATTGATCAATATCTCTTAGACCAACTCTTTGCTCCACTTTTAAATATTTTAATGGCTGGTTCCATCGAAACTGAAAGAGGAATAATCAAGGCTGCACTTTTTTCAGTTTTACCATTTGTCTATAAAACACCAGCAGAACTAATGGTTCAATGGACATTTACACCACAGAACTCCAACCAACCAGTTACTGGTCTTCATGCTGTTCTTTTAGCCTGCAAGCGTATCCTCATGGAATCTGACCCATTTGTTATTGTTGATGTACCACAAATTATCAATGCAATTCTCGTTCATCACAGTGATGCTATTAAAAATCAATTATCATCTTTATTCGAGTTAACTCTTCAAGCCTTTTACAACTCTAAGCTTCCAACACAAAAACAAGGTTTTTCTTCAATTTTTGCCCGTTTAATTATTCAACATAAAAATCTCCTCATCGACTATTTAGCTGGCATCCCAGGTCCAAACAATGAAGGAACTGCCTTAGAATTCGTATTGAATGAATGGCAAAAGCACCATTTCGATCTTACTAATAAACTCGATAATAATGTATCCATTGTTGCAATGTGCACTCTTTTCAGTCTCAACGATAAACGTTTAGAGTCAATCATGGTAGATGGTAAGTTAAATTTACCACCAGGTTCAGCTCGTTCAAGAAAAACTGGAGCAACTTGGACTAAAGAACCATTATTTGTAAAAATAGTTCAAAACCTATGGGAGGTAATTTATATGGAACAACAGGAGAAAAATAATACCAATAATAATACCCTAGAAGAAACAGATGACGAAGATGAAGAGGATGACGAAGATGAAGAACCAACAGAAGAAGATATTAAAAATTATTATGGTGATATTAAAGTCGAAAACGGATTTGCCAATGCCGAGGATTTTGCAGATATGTTTTCTGATGATGGTGACAATTATTCTTTGAGCGGTGATGAATTTAGCGAAAATATTATAGATATTTTAACAAAATCAGACCCAATATATAACTTAGACCTCAAGCAATATCTCGAAAATTTCTTTGATAATATTTCCAAAACATCTCCTCAATCAATTTACGAACAAATCGCCCCAACCTTAAACCAATTAAAAATAAATATGTATAAATTTTAATTTTTATAATAAAAAATAAAATTTTTATATTTTAGACATAAAAATTTAATAAATTATAAATACTGTAAAATAAAAAATTGTTTTAAATTTCTAAAGATATAGTTTATTTATTTAATTCCTTTAATTTAGCTTCAAAATATAATATTTTTTTTCTTTTTATTAGATAAACAATAGTTGCAATAATTACAGCTACAAATACGGTACAACCAACAACTATTCCTGCAATTTTGGCAGTACTGAGTTTAGATGAACTTGAACAAATTGAATTTTGGGAATTTTTGGAAGCTGGTGATGGTTCAATTAAAACTGAAAAATCTGGATCGATAATTACATTGGATTCGAAATAACTAATTTTAATAGCAATTAATGAATTGGATGAATATTCATTATTTTTAGATCCTTCGTTAAATATAATTTGGTTTGATATACTTTTGATATTACTATCATCGAATACACCTCTTTTTATAAATTTACCATATAATGAATGATTTTCAACTTGAATCTTTATGTAGTTTGCATTATCACCTTCTGTTGTATTGCCAAATTGATTTGATGAGCAAATGTTGTCGGTTTTCTTAGATTCTATCGATGCTGACATTACTAATTCTAAGGAATTTAGTTTTGATTCGAAAGGGTGGTTTTCGATTTTGATCTTATATTTAATAGTTGAAGGGTTCATCTTTATAACTTGATTGGCAAATGTAATGTTACTTTCATTCTCGAACCATTCTAAAGTTACCTCGATGTTTGTGGTGGTATTTAATTTCCCAGTGATGTTGGTATGATATTGATATATGTTATCTGTTAAGTTTTTATACACCCATTTCTCTAATTTCTTTTCAAAAATTTGAGTGCCATCTATACCTATTTCTCTTATTGAGACTATTGAAATAATTGATTTATAAATAATATCATTTTTGGAATTGTTTGATGGTATATCAACAACAGTTGTTGGTGAGGTATTATTTATGGTTGGTTGTGGAATAATAATTGTTTTAGATGAGCAGTCATTACCAATCCAAGGGGAATAACAAATACAACCTGTTGTTGAACAATAGCCATTTGTAGGACCGTTACACCTTGGGGCACCTTGGCATTGTTGCTCTGGATTTACTGGTAGTTCTTCGGATTCATCAGGAATATCAACAATTTCTATCTTTGGATAGGGAATAATTTTGAATGGATCAATTTGAACTTTATTGGTTTGGAATTCAAATTTTAAATAAAATGGTGATAAATCAGAAGGTATGTTCGATAAATATAAGGCGCCGTTATAGTTTTTGTTAATAGTAAGTGGGGTAAAAAGAGTTGTTGAATTATCAAATACAATTGTAATCTGGTTAATATTGGAAAACCCTCTACCATATATCCATAAGTTACCTCCATCTACTGTTATTATACCTGAATCAGATATACTGGGATAGTTTGTTGACATTGTTATTAAAGATGATGGTATTTGGAATAAAACATTTAAGTTTGATAGGTCATTTGTATTGAAGCCAGAGAAGTAACCTCCATTATTTATGAGAGAGTAAACTTGTAAAAATAAACCATATGGATATCCAAATCCAATAGGTAATGTACATTTAAAAATAAATTCACTTGAAAATTCAGATATTTCATTAATTGAAGTAATGTAATTGCATTTGTGAACTCTGCCATTAGAGTCTGAAAAATAAATTGATGGAGTTTGACCTTTCTTTAAACCAGATTCATTATCTTTTGCTTTAATTGATAGATGTAAATCTCTTGAGTTGCTACCTACATCCAAAGGGTTTGTTTGGCTTGGACCATTTATTATTTCGAATGAATAAAGCTCCGGAGGTGAGGTATCTTCACTCGATGAGCAAAATGTTGATATCTTGAAAAGAGTTTCCTCTGTACCATAATAGTAAATGAATGGATTTGAAAGCGAGTCAATAAAACTGGTTGTAAAACTTGCATGGGAGAATGTAGAATTGTATCCTTGCTCGTCATAAAGTTTGGCATCGGTTATAATGTAATCTTGAGAAATACATCTTGACAAAATGGTAATGTTTATATTGTAGCTTCCATTAAATATATCACCATATATAGCATCTGATGGAGAAATAGTAAAATTATACAAAGAGCCATCAATAGAGCCTCTTACAGTTATAAACCCACTTTTGAAACCATTATAGTCATCAATGATATCAAACGTCCAACCCACAGTTGTATCCTGAGTTATATCTATTCTTGAAAGTATTGGGAATTGTTTTAAGGATGTAATAATTGGACCATAGGAATCTTCGTCTAAAAAAACAAATAATTAATATAAAAATTATTATATTTTTTTTAAATAAAAAATAAATACTTTTGGAAACAATTGAAAACTGGGCTTCCTCGGGTAAAATCGAGCTTGGCAGCTTAGTTTCCCAATCAAAAAATAGAAAATATGGAATTTTACCACTATGGTAGTTTGCTTTTACAAAAAATTCTACTTGAAACATTTTGATAGTTGAGTTCCAAAATGCTGGCCATAAATCTTTTAAAACAAAATCATTAAAACTAACCGTGTCATATAAAACTAATGAAATCGGTGTCTCTATATCTATATTTGTATAGTTGAAATACAATATATTGCCACTTGTTTTATTTGTAACATCTATTCTTTTATTAAGAATTTTAGCATATGATACTTTGAAATAATCAAATTCTATTTTTAAAAAAAAAAAAGTTAATAATACTTAAAAATTATTTTTTTGATATTATTTTACGTACCATAATTATTAAACTTTGGTTTTTGAAACATTTTAAATTGATTGTAATTGTAAAGTAATCCGGTATTTATTTGAGGAATACTTTCTTCATTTACTCTAATATTCATGGTGTTAAAAAATATATTGTGAGGAATATCAAATGTTCCATTATATAAATTACCAGTAGATAATGTTTCTGTATAAAAATATTCGAAAATATGTCCATAAAAACCCCATTTAGTAATTGGGTAATTATTTGTTGCTGTTATTCTTATAATAAAAAAAAAGCTATGTAAATGTATAAACTCAATATTTTCTATAACCAAATGATCTACAGATGAATAAGAGTTTAATGGGGTTATTTTTTTTAAAAAATAGAAATTATTTGATTGATCTTCACCCTTGAATAATTCTATAATAGAATCTCCTGTATATACTCCTAAAAATAATATTTTTTATTAGATAAAAATAATATATTTTAAAATAAAAATTTTTTTTACCAAAGATAGATTTAAAAAAGGTAGGAGCATAAATAAACTGTTTATTATTCCCATTTCTAAAACCGTATGGAGAATCAAGATAAATTTCCTGATTGTAATAAATATAATTTGAAGTTAAATTATAAGTACTGTTTGAATTGCAACTAATTTCAAAATAACTATTAAAATCATTTAAATCACATTTTTCTAAAAAGGGGATATATGTTTTATCTATTTTAAATAATTAATAGATATATAAATAACTTTAAATATTTTATAGAAAATACTTACAGTTATAATTTATATTTAAATTAATAAAATCGTAGTATTGATTATATTTTTGGGCTGAAATTTTTTTTTGACCAATTTTATTATCAAAAAAACCAATATATTTTGTTTTACCATTTTTTTTAGATATTGGTTTGTAAAAAAAATCCAAAGAAGCTATGTTATTTGTTTGTAAGATATATGTTGGTTTATATTTATTAGTGTTATTAGTATAAAATGTGAAAACTGGTAAATATCTTTTACTATATACATTAACTGTGTTTAGATTGGAGCCAGAAATAACCATATTTGGATATGTAACAATATCACTAACTATATCATAGGCTATGTCATATAAATATTAATATTAAATTTTTTTTTTTTTTTTTTAATATAACTTACTTTTGGTATCTTTATTATTTGATAGAATACTGATGGAAGTTTTTGGAAATGTAATATTTGTTTGGTATATTTCTTTTGGGATATCAATTATATAAAGAAACAGATATTTTCTATTAATTGGTATAATGAATAAGTCTGAATTTGCTTTTGTTAAAAGAGGGTATTTTGCATTATAAAAATCATACACCATTAACTCTCTTCCAGAAGCATCTAAAAAGAAACTCGGTGTTAACTCTCTATAAAGTACATCTGGAGCATTAACATCTATTTATAAATAAATATATTAATATAAATAGAAAATTGTTTCTTTAAATGTTTAACTTACCTATACATTGATGATTTAAAGTATAAGTTGTAAACTCACCAGATATATCATCTGTGATAGTGAGAATAGAAGAACCATTTGAGATATTAGATTTAATATTAACTGCTACAATTTGACTTGTTTCATTATTTTGATTATAACCTATAATATTATTAAAATTTGGTGGGGTGACTCTAAAATTTGAAATTTCCTTACCACTTATAAATAATAAAAAATTAAAATCACAACCTAAAATAATATTATATTGTATATTTTGTTCTTTATTGAGTGTAATTTCTCGAACAACTATTTGGGTTTTAATAACCTCTAAAAATGAAATAATAGTTAATAATAAAATAAATAAATATTTTAATTTCATTGTATGGTTTTTTTTGTAAATAAAAAAAAAAAAAAAATCTTTTTTTAACATTTACAAAATTGACATGAATTCAAAAAATGGTATTTAAAAAAAATAAAAGATTTTTTTTGATTGGGATATTTTTTTTTTTTTATTATTGGGATTTATAGAAATAATTGGGATTTTTGGAAAAAAGATTTTTTTTTATTTTGTTATTTTTGAAAAAAACTTGGTGATTTTGCTGAAATTAATAAATTGTTTTTTTAAAAATAGAAGGTGATTATTTTAAAATGGTTTTGGTATTAAATGATGTGATATACAATTTTAAAATTGTATTTAGAGTTTTTATTAATGGGTTTTTAAATATAAAAATCTAAATATTAACGTGTTTTTTTCTTTTTTATTTATGACGTAGCAATAAAAAAATAAAAGGAAAAAATAATTATTGTAAAAAATGTTTCTAGAAACTGGATTCTTGAAAAAAAAATTTTAAATTTGATTATTAATTATGTAACACAATCTGTTTTGTTAGACTAGGATAACACAAGTGAAAAAAAAGGGTAATATAATAAAGGTAATTAAATGATTGAAATTTAGTAAACAATTGGTTAAATTTAAAATATTTATATTATCACATTCTCTGGTTTTTATTTTTTTAATTGAGTAAAATGAATAATAAAAAAATGGGGATAAAAAATTATAAATAAAAATAAAAAAAGGAATAAATTATAAATATTAATTAAAACAATTTTTTTTTTGTAAAACTCTTTGTTTGTGGTAATTAAATTTTAACAAACAATATTTAGGAATAAAAGAGAATAAAATATTATTTTTCTATTTATTTTTAATAAAAATTTTTATTTATATTTTAGTTTTTTTTTTTTTTTTTATAATTATTTTTTTTTTATTTTTAAAACCAGTTTTAAATTTTATTCTTCAATTTAAAAGAAATCGACCTAATTTAAGTATCAGCAACTTCAGTTGTTAATCCTTCATCAGATGATAAGAAACCAGTTACAAAATCTGTTATGAAGTCTGTAATATCACCAGTATCAGCAACTTCAGTTGTTAATCCTTCATCAGATGATGAGAAACCAGTTCCAATATCTGTTATGAAATCTGTAATATCACCAGTATCTAAAAAGTCAGTAGTTATGCCATTTGATGAATCGTCTGAGCTGCTAAAACCGGTTGTAGTAATTACTTCTGATGATGATGATACTTCTGATGACGAAAAGTCAATACCTCCTGTTCCACCTCCAATACTGTTTGGGCCGGTAGTAACTAAAGATGCAATTGTGGTACCGTGAGCTGAAGCAGTAGTAGCAATAGTGGAAGCAGCAATAGTATTTGGTGAAATACAAGTTGGAACGATTGGACAACATTCTGGGTCTAAGAATAATCTATGTTTGGATACTGGGGTTAAGACACAAACTAATCCATTTTGTTCACAATGCATTTCTTTACAGGTGAGACAGTGTGGTCTCTTAATTCTTTCACATGATGGACCATTTTCATATAACTTGCATTTATAACCTCTTGGACATCTTACTTTAGAACAATCACCAATTGGTGATTTAACGCAAATTGCTTTAACTCTATTTGGATTGTTTCCACAATGGGATGGGTGTAATTGCCAATGGTGTTTGATGTGATGTTTGAACCAACCACCTTCTGGTTTTGGTAAACATCTGTAATTATCTGGGCAGATTAAATCTCTACAAGCATCACAGTCTTCTGGTTTATGTGGGTCACTAACACATTTGGCTCTCTTTCCAATGATTTCGCAATGATGACGTCTTGGGCAATGAACATTTTCACAGCTCTCCACAACTTCAACACAAGAAGCCTTTCCATTTTCAGCTTTGCATTGCCATCCTCTTGGACAGTATTGATTATAACATGGGTCTTTAATAATTGGTTTATGTTCATGCTCGGGTTTTTTATGGTGTGGATTCCAATCACCATGGTGTGGATTTCCATGAGGATTTCCATGATGGTTACCTTCCCATCCTACTTGACCACCACCACCCTTTCCCCATCCATCATTCTCTTTTTCCCATAGTGAACCCCATCCACCATTGTTATTGTTACTTTCATAAGCTATTTACCAACAAAATAAAATTATTAATAATCTTAATAACAAAAAATTATTTTTTATAAAAAAAATTAAATAAAAACTTACCACTAACAGATGCAATTATATAAAGAGAATAAATAAAAAGAATTAATGATTTTACTATTCTCATTTTTTATTTTTTAATTTTTACTATTACTATTACTATTATCTATTACAATTATTATTATTTTATTAAAAGTTTAAATATTTTATTATTGTCACACTTCTATTGAACATTAATGTTTAATTTTGGTACTGGTATATTTTATTTAAACAAAAAGTAATACTACAAGATTTTAAAATAAATACTAATGTTTTGTATTGGTATAAATAGAACAACAATATTATTTAAAGTGTATAAACTCTATTATTGAAATTGTATCTATTATTAAAAAGATTGAATAAAGAAAATTAAAATTAAAAAAAAAATTGAAAAATAAAAAAAATAAAAATAATAATAATAAATAAATAATTTTATTTAATTAATATGCATAATATTAATTTAAAAAATTATAACAGAAAATATTTGTATAATAAAATAATTTTTATCAAAAAAATTGTAGAATACAAATAATAAACTCACCCACACATTTGAATATAAATATATACATTTTCCCACTCTACTATAATAACAAACACTCATTCACACCCACACTATAATTAACTATTTTCAACTATTCATACGAACCCACACATACACACACTCATTATATTTTTACTTTCTATCATTTTTCAAAATAAAATGAAAAATAATAACACACACTTTTTTTTCATTCATACAAACACACTCACACTCACCCATTTTGATTCACATTTCAATAAAAATTTCATATTCATTGTTTAATAAATTTTTTTTATTTATTTTTTTCAATAAATTGTATAAAAAAAAAAAATGAAAAAAATAATTAAAAAAAGGGGTTGAGATTATTATTACTTTAATAATATATACACTATTTATATATAAACCAATGAAATAAAATGAAAATTTATGGTGGTTATTAATAATTTGTAAAAACATCAAATTAAAAATAACTATATACAAAAAAATAAAATAAAATAAAATAAAAAAATTATTAAAAATAAAAAGAATTACTATATCATTATTTTTAACGTATATAATATCTTAATTATACTATAATTTCTATTGGATATTTAATAATTAATAAAAATACTGTTTTTTTTTTTAAAAAAATTTACATATTCTTAAAATTATTCAAAATATCCACAACCACACAATCCCAAAATTCTTTATAAAATTTAATAACTGTGATATTTTTTTTAAAATTAATTTTATTTAACTACTAATCACAACTATGATTACCATTGTTATGCGAGTCGATATTAGATAACACATAATTTATCCCTTATTATTTTAGTGTTGATTTTTTTTTATTATAAATAATTGTTTTTTTATTTTTTTTTATTTTATTTATTATAAAATTAATAAATTATTTTAAAATGCTGGATGTGAAAATTGATGAGAGTATTTTTTATAATTTTCTTCTTGTTGAACAAATTGATTACAGATTAATGATAAATGACGTTCATCTTCACGTAAACGTTCTTTAGTTGTTTGAACCTCAAATATTTCTTCAAGCATTGTATCAGTAAGTTTTGTAATATTATCTTGGATATTTAATTTGAGATCCATTTGCATTGGAATTAAAAAGTAGTTGTAACATTTCAACATTATATTCTTTGAGATTCTGTTACGAATATCTTGGAAAAGTTTTGATGCCAATTCAGTGACGATGGTATGAGTTTCTTTTGAGCTCAATGCGTGACTGCTTGTACTTGCAACTGAACCTGTGGTATTGGTGGTAGTGGCACTTGATTTAGTACTGAAACCGCTATTATTTAATGAAGTTGATGGTGATTCTGTGAATTTTTTCAAGTCCTTATTTGATTGGAGATCCCAATAAATAAGACGAGTGGTATAAAATTCATCCATACATTTGTTCTTACAGTCGGCAGCAATTTGGTCTACATATTTAAAGTACATTTCTTTAACGTAATAGATGAAATATGGATGATCCTCAACATTTACAATGGTACTTTCGTGGGATGGACGTACTGGAGCACTGTAATCACTGGCACCATTCATTGACTGAATACCATAGCCTGATAAATTTGAGGAACTTGGTGATGAATTATCTTGGAAAAGACTTGCACTATTACCATGACGACGGAATGATGACTTCTTTTTATTTTCAATCATACGATCTACAATATCGACTAAACGACGGAGAATATAAGTTGATCTCTTAAAGAGTTGGTCTACTAATGGTAAAAGTGCCTCTTTAATTTTCTTTTGAGCAAGATCGCTAGCTGCCCATGCTAAAACCGATACATTTGATGGACGATTAGAACCGATAGCACATGCAATTTCGCTACCGGAAAGCTCATCCAATTCAATAACCTCGGTAATACATTTGAACTCGGATAAAAGTCTTTCAAATTGTTGGCCACCATAGAGTTTGTTATCTGAAAATGGTACACTTGCTGATTTCTCATCATTTAAAATGATTTGTCTACCGTTATGATCGTACCAATCACCAGTTTCATCTTGTGATTTCTCTTCTTCTAAAGTTTGACCATTGAGTGATGGATTACCCTCCAAAGTACGAGTTACTAACTTTTCAATGCACTGAATAAATTCAATGGAGACATAGGAGTTTGCAATTTGACGAAGAGTAATAGCGTTGGTTTTATCTAATTGTTGTCTGATTTGACTTAATTGATCCTCGGAGGTAGTACGGAATGAGTTGAGTCTTTTGAGGACCTCTGGGACATTATCTAAATATTTTCTCCAGCTTAATTCATTGATAAAGTGTTTGAAGGCTGTAAGACCAACATTTCTTTCGAATTTCTTATCGAATTGAAGTTGTTCTAAAATATCAAGATCTTTTTGTTGAAGTTTTTCGCAGAACTCTTGAAGCTCTTCTTTGTTTTTACATTTTGAACTTTGTTCTGGAACTGGAAGTGTGGTGAAGAATGTTGGTGCTGAGAAATTGGATGAACCAAGGAAACGATTAGCTTCTCTACCATTTGAAAATGGATCGGTTGTAAGGAGATTGTTGAATTTGTTAAAAACAAAAATTGAACGGTCTAATTTATAATCTAATTTCTTTGCTAATTCTAACATTTCGGATTCGGATTTGGTAGCATTGTCAACAAAAATTAAGGTTCTATTGGTTGGCTTGGTATAGGTTAAAATCATTTCTCCCATTTCTTGACCTAATGAGAGTTTTGCAATTTTACTTGCTAACAAGTTTGCACTTGATGATGATGATGATAATGAAATTGGTGTTGGTGTACTGGAAGTGACTGTTGCTGATGATTGTGGTTGAATTGCAACATTTGGTGGTTCGATTAATAACATATTCAAGTAATATTTATATTCAATTGTAATTTCAATTGGAGTATTTGTTTTTGAATTTCTCTTTGAAATTTCTTCTGCAACATTTGTAATTTCAACTAATTTGTCGACTTCAAATCCATCTAATGAACGATCTCTTTTGAATGTAACTGTTGGTTTGTCATATCTTGGGTTATTATTTAATGAAATATGTAGTGGTCTTAAAATATTACAAACTTGACCTAAAGAAAATCCAATAAATGATTCAATTAATGTACTTTTATTTTCTTTTCCAATAAATACAAATTCTGGAATCTCGATAAATGCATTTAAGCTAATTAATAAAATAATAAAGTTAGTAATTTTTTTTTTTTATTTCGTTGTGTTATACCTACTCTCTTGCTAAAATCATAATCTTATTATAAGCTTTATACATATCCTCATATTTTTGATTATCAAAATTTAATGGGAATGGAATGGCTGTAGATTTACTAAATTTAAATTAAAATTAAAATTAAAATTATTTTTTTTTTTTTTTTTTCGCCAAATATATATTAGTAGACTTACACAACTGATTGTCTATCCATTGTAGTATTATTATCTGCCTGATTTCTATTGCTACTGATTATGTTTAATTTATTATAATAATTATAGTTTTACAAAAAAAAAAATTTTATGTATTAAAATAAAATCTAAAAAAAAATAAAAAAAATTTGGTTAATAAAAATCTTTATATGATGGAAAAATTATTATTTAAAAAAGATGTGATATTATTTAATATTTAAAAAAATTAATTTTAAAAAAAAACAAAAAAAAGATAAATAGCCAATTATGATTGAAAATAAAAATAAATAATTTAAAAAAATTTTAAAAAAAATCAAACACTTATTGGTTACATTTTTTATATGTATAATAATAAATATGTATACAATATAATAACAATATGAATAAAAATTATATAAAATATTTATTTATTTATAATACTACACCCGATGCTATCAATCATTTATAGTATCAAAGAGAAAAAATATTTTAATTATGACCATAGAATTGTTTATTTGATTTTTTCTTTTTTTTTTATTATTATAAAAATTATTATAAAATGATTTATAAAAAAATATCATAGTTTTGCCAATAAAAAAAAAAAAAAAAAAAAAAAAAAAGAAATATACATATAATAAAAACATATTATTATTATTTCTATTTTATTATTATTATTATTTACTATTTTATTTGTTGGTTACTTATAGGATTTTATTTAAACCACCTTTTTTATATATATTTGTGGTGTTGGTAGAATATTATTTTTAGAAATGGGCAGTGGATAGTGTGGTTATTTTTAGGGGATATTACATTGTCCATGATGATTTTTTTTTTTTTTTTTGAACGTGTTGAATTTATTAGTGTCATCACAAGTAGGTTAGAAATCTTTAATATTTCATAACCCAAGATTTAAAAATTCTTTTAATTTTCATTATAATCATTTTATTGATCTTTTTTAAGCTTATCGTTATTATTATTATAATTATTAATATTATTATTATTATTATCAATTATTTTATTTTTAGGGTCAATAAAAATCATATATATAATGATTTAGTGATTATATTTTTATTGTTTTATTTTATTTTTTTCCTGTGCATTTATTTAGTATTGATAATGATTATAAAAACAAGAGAAAATTTAAAATTTGATATCAATTCTAAAAACATGATTATTAATAATATATATAGTTTTATTATTTGTTTTTTGCTTTATTATAGTTTAAAATTATTATAATAATTTTAAATACTACTATTATTATAATAGTTAACCTCCCAACTAATGAGTATTTTTTTTTACAATACAATTATTTCCAAATACATAAAGAATCTATAGATTTTATATTATTTTTAAAAATAGATGTTTTTTAAAAAATATTTGTTTTTTAAAAGACAAACAAAAAAAAAGAACCAAAAAAAAAAAAAAAGATTTAAATCGAATGAACGTGACAATAACAAAATATTAATATTAACACATTGTGTAATAGTAGTTTTTAGAAAATAAAAAAACCATATTATGTGTAGCATGGGTTGGTGGTGTGTTTTTAAAGGTGAGAAATAAAAAAAAAAAAAAGTGTTTTTTATAACATTAATCTTATTTATAAGATTTTTATGATGTTTGTTTTGATTATTTCTGATTATTTCTGATTATTTCTGATTATAATAGAAATTTGGCTGACATGATTTATCACTACCACACAATATTGTTTTTATTATTTTAAATAAATAGTTTTATTAACAACAACAATACAACAATAAAACAATAGTGAACAAATTTATAAATTTACACAATAGTGTATTTTAATACCCTATTATTATCATTATCATTATCATTATCATTTTAACTATTATTTAAAATTTTTATTATTTCTTTAAAAGGTCTTACTTTTTTAGTATGTGGGTTTAAATATATTTACAAATAAATAAATAAATAAATAAATAAATAAATAAATTAGAAACTAATGTAATTTAATGAAAAAATAAAATTTTATAACAAAATAAAAAAAAAAAAAATAGAAAAAAAATCTATTTTTTTTTTTCATTCAATAAAATTTAAAAAACATTTGTTTTTTTGGCGCACACCATTCCACATTTACTTTTTTTTTTTTAAGAGAAAGAGACCATTGAATAATTATTTTTTACAATAAAATCACACATCAAAAAATATATGAAAAAAAAATTTTAAAATTGTATTTATTAGTGTTGATGATAAATTTTATTGTGAGCGATCAAAGTTTATATGTTGGCTTAATAAAAAAGTTAAATAATAATTATTGTAGTAAAATTATTATTATTATGATGATTGATAGTTTTAATTATTATTTTGGATATATAATTGAAAATATTGTTGCCATTATCTTTTTTTTTTTTAATTTTAAAATTTTAATATCCACATCAACTAACATTTTTTTTTTTTTTTTATTATAAACACAGATTTTTCACACACCCCCACTTTTTTTTTTTTATTTATTTATGAAGTTCACCCACTTTTTCCACATATACACAACATTTTTTTTTAAACTCTAATAAAATTTATATGTACACTTTTATATATCATTTTAATAATACTTTTTTAAAAATTTTTTAAAATTTTTTTTTTTTATGAGCTTGGTGATAAGAAAGAGGGGTGGTGTGGTTGAGTGGAGTAGTGTGTGTTT
>NW_003519353.1:0-67466 GCF_000190715.1 Dictyostelium purpureum
TTACTATTAACTGAAGCCATTCATTTAAATCTTCTCTTTCTGGGAGTGAAACAGCAAGTCTTAAATTACCTGAACCAAGTGTTGCTTTGGCATGTTTATGTAAATCGTGTCTTTTTGTCCCTTTGCTAAAACCCTTTTTTGGTTTGAATGTTTTGTTTTTGTCGCTACTACTGCAAAATTAAGGTGATTAATAATTTATTCAGAAATTCGTATTTCTAATATTATTATATTTTTATTATTATTATTAATATTATTATTATTATTATTATTATTATTATTATTATTATTATTATTATTATTATTATTATTATTATTATTTTGTGGATATTTGAGAATTAAAATTAAATTGAATATTTACAAAATCTTATTAAACATTTCTTTTTTTTTTATCTATTTATCTGTCTGTATATCTGTGTTTGTGTTTTTTTATAAATTACAATAATTTTCTTTAATAATACAACTATATTTATATTAAGTTATTTTGGTTTATATAAATAAGGATGGGGAAAAAAAAATTTTAAAAGAATTTTTTTTTTCAAAAGACTATACAACAACAATTATTATATTAAAATATTAATATTGATAATGTTTAAATTTTAATAAATAATATAAAAAAATGATTGGAAAAAAATGAAAAAATAATATAATAATATATAAAAAACAAGTTAAGATAATGTGTGTGATAAAAAATTTTAAAATAAAAAAAAAAAAAAATTAAAAAAAATTTTTTTAAAAAAATAAAAATAAAAATAAAAATAAAAAAATAAAAAATAAAAAATAAAAAAAAAAAATTTTGTGGTTTTTGGTTTTCAAATAAATATTTTTTTTTTTTTATCTGTTATATTGATTTATTTAAATATAAATGTAAAACTAAACGTAAATGCAATTGTAAATCTAAATAAAAATAAAAACTATTTTTATTTTTTATTTTTTTTTATTTTTTTTTCTTTAATTATAGACATATATATATATAGAAAATTTTCAAATAAAATAAAAAAAAAAAAAAAAAGGGTACCAAAAATGTTTTTTTTTATTTTTTTTTTAAATTTTTTTTAAATTTTTTTTTTGCAAATTTTTTGAAAATTGAAATCGGAATCGTGTAATCTAAAAATAACAACAAACACACACAAATCAATCCAATTTAAAATTTCACCCACTTATGTCGTTATCATCATCATCATCACTTAAAGATGAAAATACATATGAACAACTATTGGAACATATAAAAGAGTTTTTAATAATAAACAAGGTTAAAAGGAGAGTTGTAGATTTAATAACAGAGTTTGTATCACATAATTAATTAATTGATTAAAGTTCGATTCAATACGATTAACAGATTTCTAACATATAATTTTATTCATAATAATAAATAATAATAATAAAAATAACCAATAATAATAATAATTAAAAATTATATAGTGAAAATGATCATATCAAATTATATAGATATTTATTATTTGATTTTTCAGAATCAGTGTCGGCAATGGTAAAGAGATATATTATGTTTATCAATGTGGGTGTTCAAGAGGATGGTATTCAAGAAACAATTAATGAATACAGGTTTGGCAGAGGAGAAGATTATAAAGATGTCGACGATTGTAATATAAGAACATTGGTATTTAAAATTGGTTCAAGTGAATACAATATAACTTCAAAAATAGATGAAACTGAATTTATAGAGTGTTTCATAAATACTCAAGATCTCATCAACTTTACAATTAGATTCATCTCCAAAACAGTTAAATACCACAATCTTTCCAGTTTTTGTGATTCAGTTGATTCAAATTCTAGTTCATTTAAAACAATTAGTTAATAATAATAATAATAATAATAATAATATTAATATTAATAATAATATTAATAATAATAATAATTATTTCCAACTTACAGCTTATCATCAATATGATTATAATATAAATATTAAATAATATTTTTAATAGTAGCTTTCATAATTACTAGAGTCAATTTTATTGGCTGTTAAAATTAACAATGACAACGCTATTAATAGTTATATAATTACATTTAAATTCAATCATATACATAAAAACAATTAGATTTTCAAAAAGTAAAGTTACAATAATGATAAATCATATGTCAGTTAGCACAACCACACTCACACTTTCAACATAACACACAAACACCCACCCAATAATATTTTTTTTTAAACACACAAAAGAAAATAAAGAAAAACATGGGAAAAAAAAAAGCAAATTTTCACTTTCCCACACCAACACACCAATTTCTTTTTAACACATTATAGCACTATCCCACACCAACAACCATTTGATTTATTCAAAATCATAATTAACAACAATTACAAAAAAAAAACTATCTTTGGATATTTAACCCACACAACTTAAATTATAATAATATTTTTTTTTAATTTAAATTTTTTTTTTATTTTTTATTTTTTTTATTTAATAATTAAATTAAATTTTTTCTTAACATATTCATATTTTTTTTTAATAAAAGAAATTTTTTTTTTTTTATTATTAAGTCAATCATTTCAAACAACTCTTTGTATATTTATCTTTTCAAACAAATAAAATAAATTATTTTATTTCTGTACATTTAAACAATCAATAATAAACAAACAAGCAAATAAATAGTCCTCTTATCATCAACCTCCAAAACAATATAAAGAAAATGTTATCACCACAACACCAAAGTTCCGATTTTACTCCATTACCAGCCAGTATGTATATCCCCAAAATGCCCTTTATAACTAGTAACCTTTGCTAACATTTCTATTTTTATTTAACAGTTAAAGTAGGAGGCGAGCATGGTATGAGAGTACCAAAAAGTAAGGGCCATAAATCATCACCACATACTTCCCCAATAATGACCAATTTGGCTACAGCAATGGATACTACATACAAGATTGAAAATACTGATCCAAAAACTAGTCCAGTTTATCCACCAAAAGATAAAGCTAAGGAGTGCTCTCCAACTATCCAAGAAAATCATAAAAATCAACAACGTCCATTAAATCAACCACGTTAAGAAAAAATAGAGAGGGAATTTTTACAAATCTTTAAAAGGATAAATGTGAATAATCCCATCAGTTTTTAAAAAAAAAAATAAAAAAAATAAAAAAAAAAAAAAAAAAAAGAGATTATATAATCTCTATTTTTTTCAATTGTAAATACAAAAAAAAATAGTTGTGTAAAATCTTTTATTTAAAATAAAAAATTAAATTATAATTTAATATAAATTTTTTTTTTTATAAATGCATACTTTCATACTATTTGTTTAATATAAGGTGAGAATGATTGAATGAATTATAAAAATCTAAAAAAAAAAAATTTGGGTGTTTATAAAAAATGATTGAATAGCAGAAATATTTTTTGTTTTTATTCTTTTTTTTTTTAAAAAATAATAATTATAAAATATAAAATATAAATTATAAATTATAAATTATAAATTATAAATTATAAATTATAAAATAATTCTTATTAAATTTAAAAAATATAAATAAAATAGTAAAAAGGAAAAAAAAAAAAAAAAAAAAAAAAAGTAAATATTAATGTTTATTAATTAATATCTAAATCGAGTGGCTATTAATGAGGTTTGTGTAGGAGTTATTTTTTGAATAGCTGCGAAAACCACACCCCACACAAAAAAAAACAATACTAACACACAAAAAATAAATTTAAAAAAAAAAAAGAAATTTTTAAAAAAAAAAAATATCTTATAATTTTTTTTTTAAATTTTAAATATTTATTTTTACAAAAAAATTTGTGGTTATTGTTTTTATTTGTATTACTAGTATAATAATATATATATATACAATAGATATATATATCGCATTGCCATTTTTTCATTGTTTTTTGTTTCATAAAAATAATCTGTAATATATTATAATAAATCACATAAATTATATTATTAATAATATTTATAATAATAACTAATATTAGGTAATTTAGAAATATTATAGCGTATATCATTTATATTTTTCAATCTTTCCTTTTTATTTTCCATTTTTTCATTTTTTCATTTTTTCATTTTTCATTTATATTTTTTATATTTTATATTTTAAATTTTATATTTTATATTTTATATTTTATATTTTATTTATTTGTAAATATTAAATAAATTATTGCTAATAACTATTTATAACAACAATATTATTCTATATAAACTCATCACATAAATAACATTTTATAATTTTTTACTAACTTTTTAATTTTTTTTTAAAATTAGATTATTTTAAGTAATAATAAAGAAACTAGAAAAACAAAATGGATAACACTTTAGAGATGTCAACTGATATTTCAATGTACGATTTAAAACAAGGAATTGAATCAATTGCAGTAAGTTTTTATTTTACTATATAAAAAAAAAAATATCTGAAAATACTGATATTTTTTTTACATTCGAATCAAACATTATTTTATAGGAAGAATTATATAATATTCAATCATTTAATAATGATGTAATTTTAGATAGTTATGATATTGATGGTAGGTTTAAAAATAAAATATATAATAGATAGTATTAAAAACATATTATTAATATTTAATTTTAATTTAAAGATTATGACCATACTCAATTAGAAATTGATATCGATTTTCAAAAATATAAGAGTGGTTTACCAATTTTAAAAATATCATCAAAGGGTAAATCCCAAAAGAAGAAATTAATTTTTGATTTAGAAAAAAATCAAATTATTTGTGGTAAAAAAAAGAAAGGTAAGAAAAGGATTATTTAATATACTATTTTAAAATATAATATAAATGTACATTTATAAATAGGTAATTAACATTTTTTAATTATAGTAAACTTTTCTGAAATTGATGAAATTAGAGTAGGTCACAAAACAAATATTTTTAATCAATTCGTTTCAAGAAGTAAAGATGAGGAATCAAAGAAAACATCATTTTCAATATTATTTAGTGGAAATTTAAGAAAGTCAATGGATTTTATATGTGCATCAATTGAAGAGAGAAGAATTATAGTATCAGCTTTGTATCATATCGTTCAAGATTCAAAGAGTGTAAATAATGAATATAATTTTGTAAAGAAAGAATGGGACTCAATTGGCAAAGATACAATTGATTTTAGTACATTAAAGAAAGTTTTAGCCCGTTTAAATTTCTCAACCAGTGATGTTGTACTTCAAGGATTAATGAAATTTACAGATACCAATTGTGACTATCATTTAGATTTTTCAGAGTTTTCAAATTTATTAAAATTATTAAGAAGTCATCCAGAGTTAAAGCCAGTATTTTTCAAATATGCCCAAGGTAGAACCGATATCATCCCAATTCATGGTATGATTCAATTCTTTAAAGAAGAGCAAAAGGAAGAGTGGACCATAGAAATGTGTAAAAATTTAATTGAAAAGTACCACCACGAACGTTTAGACTATATCTCCTTTGAAAACTTTGAAGAGTATTTAACTGGTGACCAAAATCTAGCAATCTACCCACGTTGCAATGGTGTCTATCAGGATACCACCAGACCATTAACTCATTACTTTATAAACTCATCTCACAACACCTATTTGAGTGGCCATCAATTAAAGGGTCTTTCAACTTCTGAAATGTATACATATCAATTAAGACAAGGTTGCAAATGTGTAGAGCTTGACGTTTGGGATGGAAACGATGGTGATCCAATTATTTTCCATGGTAATACTTTGACTAGTCAAATTAAATTTTCTCATGTACTTCAAACCATCAAATCTAGAGGTTTTGAAACTTCACCATACCCAGTTATTCTTTCATTAGAAGTTCACTGTTCAATTCCACAACAAATTATTATGGCTCAACATATGAAGGATATCTTTGGCGAAATGTTAGCAATGCCATTACCAGAAGGCTCTAAAGAATTCCCATCATTAGAATCTATGAAATTTAAAATTTTATTAAAAGGCCACATCTCTAAAACACCTGGCTCATCAACCTCATCCTCATCATTAGGCTCGTTGGCTGGTGCATTAAATACAAGCAGTACAAACTTTAGTAACGAAGCAAGCTCCTCATCTACTACAACCACAACAACCACAACATCCACATCGGGTTCAAACTATACCACCGATGACGATGATGGTGCTGTAGATTTTAAAAATGACGAAGAGCCAGATATTAAATCATCGTCTTCATCATTTAGTCTTGGTAGCAGTAAAAAGAAACCAACTAAAGAAAAGGTTGCGCCAGAGTTATCTAGTCTTATTTACTTGGTTTCACACTCATTCAAATCTGCCAGTAACACCAAAGAGCTTCCATGCTATCTTATGCATTCATTAAGTGAAGAAAAGGTTAAGGCATTGGTACAAACCGATTCCAAAGAGATGATTATGGCATCACACGAACACTTTTTCAGAGCATATCCAAAAGGAACTCGTTTCGATAGTTCAAACTTTGACCCATCACCAGGCTGGTCCATTGGTAATCAAATGATTGCATTAAATCAGCAAACTTCAAGCGAACCAATGTGGATAAACGATGGTATGTTTACAGATAACGGTGGTTGTGGCTATGTATTGAAACCACCATGTTTATTACCCGAAGGATGTGAAGGATTCGACCCATCATCACCAGAACGTGCACCACTTTCAAAATACTCCCGTTTAATTGTTACAGTTATCAGTGCTCGTCAATTACCAAAATACACCAAAACCACCAAAGGTGAAGTTATCGATCCATATGTCACACTCTCAGTCTATGGTAGCCACTATGATCAAAAAACTGAAAAAACAAGAGTTATCGATAACAATGGTTTTAATCCTCATTGGGGCGAAGAATTTGAATTCCCTCTCTACAACTCTCAACTCGCCATGCTTTTAATTCGTGTAGATGATAAAGATAAGGTTGGTCATAATCGTATTGGTCACTATTGCATTAGAGTCGAAAACATTAGACCAGGTTACAGAATGATAAGATTAAAAAACAATTTTAATAGATCAATTCCATTGGCATCATTATTATGTAAATTTAGATTCGAAGAATAAAAAAAAAAAAAAAAAAAAAAAAAATATTAATAATATTAACAAATTTATAAAAATAAACTAAATAATATAAATAATATAAATAATATATTATAAAACATTATTCTTTTTGCTTATTTAGGCTTAAGCTCCATATAACCTCAGTTTTTTTTTTTTTTGAATTTTTTTTTTGAATTTTTATTTTTTTATTTTTTTTATTTTTTTTGAATTTTTTTTTTTTTTAAATTAAAAAACTAAAATTATTATTTTTTTTTTTTTTTTTTTTTTTAATTTATTATTTTATTAATTATTTTATTTTATTTTATTAAATATTTAATTACTAATTATTAATTACAAAATATTATATACTAAAAAAAAAACTTAAAAGTTTAAATTTTATTTTTTAAAATATTAATACTATAGTGTAAAAATAATTACCAAATTATTTTATTTGTTTATTTATAAAAATATTTTTTGTGTATATCGTTCTTTTAGAAATTATATAATATAAAAAAAAAATGTTAGGTGTTGGAGGTACTGCTACCAAAGCTGTAGCTAGTAGTTTTTTACCAGAATCTAAATTATTAAAGAAAATTGCATATTGGACATCCGTTGCTTCTGGTGGTTGTAAGTATTATTAACCAATTTTATTAAAATATAACCTGATATACTAATAATATTATTATTATTATTTTATTTATGTAGTGTTAATTGTTTTGGGTATTCTTATTATTTTCTTTTCAAGATGGATCCTTGGCCCATTCGATATTGCATGCGGCGCAGTTGTTATTGCTATTGAACTTTTTGCTATCAGACTTAAAGGTTTCCCAATTTTTGTTACTATTTTTGACTATAAAATAAGAGGTCCATTATACGTATTATTTTGTATCCCAGCATTTTTCAGTGTATTTACAATTGCTCCAGCTTTAGGATGTATCGTTGGTGGTGGTATTTACGCTATTTTAGGTTGGGTTAAGAATGAAAAAGCCGAAATGCCAGAAGAAGGTAATTATGAAAAACAAAGAGATGTTGAAGGTGGTCAAGAAAATTCTAGATTATAATAAAATAATGTTAATAATAATAATAATAATATAACTATATAAAACAATAATAGTAAACCAAAAATATATATAAACTATTTAATAAAAAAAAAATAAAAAAAAAATAAAAAAAAACAAATCAAATGGTATCGAAGTTTTTTTTGTATAAATAAAGCAAAAAAAAAAATATAAATAAACTCTAAACTGTATATAAACAATCATATCCTCATTATTAGTTTTTTATTTTACAATTTTTTATTTTCGTTTTTTATCGAAATTGCAACAAAACTAAAATCGGAAATACATAGCGGATTATTCAAAAAAAAAGAAATCAAAAATTTTTTTTTAAAAAAAATAAAATAAAAAAAAAAAAAACACACACTCTCTTTCATTGTAGTAATCTTTTAAATATTATTTGTAACTATTATTTTTCATATTATAATATTATTATAATGAAATGAGTTTGGTTATAACATTGGGGTTTTTTTTTTTCAAAGTAGATATCTTCCTCATACAATTTGGTGTGGAGGCATACAATTATTATAATTTTTTTTTTGAAATTTTTTTTTTATTTTTTTTTTAAAAATAATTTTTTTTTTTTATTTTTTTATTATTTTTAAATAATTTAATAAAAAAAAAAATTTTAAAAAAAAAGTTATAATAATATTTTTTTTTTTTTTTTGTTTATATAAAAAAAAAAAAATCTTGGCCAAGATTTATTCTATTCAATTAGTATAACATTGTTATATAATACCCATTATATAATATATATATAAATAGCAACAATATTATTAAAGACCAACAACCCCCATCTATTATTTTTAATAGTATCATCCCATTGTCCACACATACAGTAATCCAATATGTCAGATAACAATAACAATATCAGCACATCTGAATTTAATGATGAAAGTAGTATAAATAAAGAAGCAAAAGAAAAATATAAATTACAACAGTCCCCATCCCCATCCGATCAAAGATTACCAAATAATATATTATTAAAAGAAACAAACAACAATAATAACAACATTAACAACAATAGTAATAACAATATGGACGGTTCATCAAATAATAGTGGTTTAGCTAGTTCACCATTTTCAAATTTAAATAATACAAATCAAAATAGATTAAGATTATTAAACAGAGCATCATCATTACAAAATTTATCATCAACACAACCACCATTAGTCGATAAAAACGGATTATCAATACATCACCATCACCACTCAAATAAAAATCATGAAGAGTCATCAAAAGTTGAAGAGAAGTTTAATTTAATTAAATACGACGCAAGTAATTCAAATCATCCAACTCCAAGTTCAAAATATGATTTTGTTAAAGTTAAAGTTAGATTGGAAAATCATTACTATGTATTGTCTAGATTTTTAATTAGTAGAGTGTTAAATGTAACCAAAGTAGATGCTGCCGACTCTGTAAAAATTTCATTGGCTTTAAAGAAAACATTGGTAGATCAAGGAAGATTAACTTTAACCCAGGCCGAATTAGAAAATGAATTATTTAAATTATTACAACAATATGGTTATGGTAAAGAATATATTGAAAGATACAAAATGACAACTCAGTAAGTAGTTAATACTATTTTTGAAAGTAATATGATAATAAATATTAATAAATTTTTTTTATTTTTTTTTATAAAGGTTCCATCATCAAAGAGTACCATTAATTATTTTAATTTCAGGTCCAAAGTTTATTGGTAAATCATGGTTAGCAACTCAATTAGCAGAGAGACTAAATTTATCAACTGTATTACAAACTACTTTAGTTCATGATCTTATGTATACAATTATAAAAGAATTTCAACCAAAACCAAATGAAAATAATAGCGATAATATAAATATAAACTCTGTAGATAATAATAACAATAATAATAATAATGTACAAATTAATAGTAATCACCCAGGTAATATGTTTGGTATGCCATCAGATCCACCAATTGCATTCAAAAATTATAAAACAAAAGAAGAATTAATATCGGAATTTAAAAAAGAATGTGTAATGATTAGACATGGTGTTGATACAGATATTGAAAAATGTTTTGAAGAAGGTAAAGCCATCATTATAGAAGGTCCACATATAGATCCAAATTTGTTTGTAGAATTAATATCCGAAAGAAATATGATTTCACCAATACAGTTTGTTTTTGAAAAAACAAAATCAAATGAAGATTTAATTAGATTAGAATTAGAAAAACAAAGAAAGAAACATCAACAGCAAAAAGATTATAATGAAAACGAAAATATAAATAGCAATAATAAATCATCACCATCGAAACACCTCATTCAAACTATTTCCGATGAAATACCAACTGAAATACCTCCAACTGTAAATGAAAATAAACCACTACAACCCCAACAACAACAAGAATCACAACCAGAACCAACATCAGCATTACCAAAAGAAGGTGAACAGCCAGAAATTACAGAAGAACAAAAGAAATTAGCTCAAGCAGCCCTATTAAATAGTTTAAGAAAACCTAAAACCAAGGGTATTATTATACCATTTGTTTTAAGTATTAATCCAGAAGACCATAAGCTTTTCATTGAAAATTGGTTATCAACCTCACCAATTGATCAAATTACAGCAGAAAAAGCATTCGGCCCAAATGCTTCTGTTCAAACTAGATCGATTTTAAATAATTTACAAACCATTCAAGAATATTTGGTTAGTGGTTGTCCACCATTTCAAAAAGTCGAAGTTAATGCACATTGTCCCGTTGAAACACTAGATGTTTTACATAGTGCAGTTTTAAAAAGAATCAATACTGCTTATTCTGGCCATGTTAAAGGTTTTGATTACGAATCATAATAATAAATCATAATACTAAAAAAAATAATAATAATAAACAATAATTATAAACTATTTATATATAAAACAAATATTTAAATAATTTAAAATAGTTTATCCGATTTCATATATTTCATACTAACACTCACATAAGAAAAAAAAAAAAAATAAAAAACTAATATTTAAAAATAAAAATATAAAATTTTAATTTTGTTTAATTAAACAATTTGTTTAGTTTTAAGATTTTTTTTATTTATTTAATTTATATTTATATATTTTAATTAATTTTTTCTTTTCCAATTAATGAACCCATTTTACAATAGTCGCCTTGTTTAATTGTAAATTCGAAATCTTTGGCCTCAAAAATTAAAACTACGGTTGAACCTAGATGGAATTGACCTATTTCTTGACCTCTTTCTTGAGGTATTGGGGATTCGTATGTTAAATCATAAGAATGGGTACCAACGCCATTCCATGAGAAATATTCTAAATTTTTACATCTAAAATCTCTAGTAATACAATTTGTTCTTGTTTCCTCATCAAAGTTTAATGATATAGATCCAACATTATATGCTCCAACAGCTGTTAAAGAATAAAAACCATGTTGCCATTCACCTGTAAGTACAATTCTTTCATTTAATGCAAATAAACTTGGGATTAATTTTAAAAATGGTTTGTTAACTGGGAATAATGTACCTATAAACAAAATAATAATGATTATAAAAATTAGTATACATTCAATATAAATAAATATATTTTTAATTTTAAAAAATACATACCTGGAAAATGTTGACGATTTTGAATTGACCATTCTTCTGAAGAATGAATACGATGGTAATCACCTGGTGATAAATATAAAATACAATGATAAAGTTTTGAATCTTTGTTTTTTAATAAAGTTTGTGGATCACAACCTAAAAAGTGGGAAATTGAATAAGTTACTCCTTTAACTTGTTCAACAAGATCGCTTTTAATTTCGCCACATGCTAAAACACGACCATCTACTGGACTGACTGTACCTTCATTTGAAATGGGTCTAGCTCCTTCTATAATCGGTCTTGAAAAGAAATCTGCTAATGATGGATAACTTTCAAGTGGGGCTGGAATTTCACTTTGATTACATTTAAAAATATTAATCCATGCTTGATAAAGCGGTTTTCTCATGAATACTGGTAAATGTTTTCTATTAATTTTACCCCACATATATGATAATCCAACACCTAAAAAATCCCATCTTACAACTTGTGGAGGTTTCTTGATTGGAACATGTCTTAATACTGATCTTACACCTGCATGTACTGTTTTAATGCTTGATGCTGATGTTTTTAATATTTTTTTTGCAATACCATCTTGCTTTACTGTTGTTGTAGTTGTGGTTGTAGTAATAGTAGAAGCTGTTGTAATATGTGGTGATTGTAATTTTCTGCTTTTTGTCATGTTTTATTAAGAAGCTTTGTTATGTATATGTATTTATAATAAAATATTTATTAAATTGATTAGTTAAATATTTTTTATTTATTTTAATATGAGAATTTATTTATTTATTTATTTAAAAATGAAAAATATTTATTATTATATAATATCTTTTACTATTTTTTGTAGGTTTATGTGTGGGGGATGGTGAAATTTTTTTTTTTTTTTTTTTTTGATAATATATGGTATTGAGGGTGTTAAGTTTGGATAATAACTGTTATTTATATAATTTTAAAAATAAAAAAAAAAAAAAAAAAAAAAAAAAAAAACCAAAACCAGAGTGTGGATTTTTTTTTAAACCAATTTTTTTTATTTTTTTATTTTTTTTTTAAATAATTTTATTTATAAATAATTTTTATTTTTTTTTATAATTTTTAAAAAAAATCATTTTTATTTTTTTTTTAAAAATATCTACCTGTCATCTTATCATAACTAAATGCAACAAAATAAAAATAACAATATGTTTGTGTAATTTTTTTGTTTTTATATAAATAAGGTTGTTTTTCAAGTCACATCTTTTCTAATAAAATCCACTAATAAAAAAAACATTTTAATAAAATGATTGTATTAAAAATTTTTTTTTAAATAACAGTAATTATAACAATAATAAAAATAATAATTATAAAAATAATATTTAATTTACAACTGTTTATACATAAAAATATTGTTTAGAAAACTATAGTATATAATAACAACAATAATAATAATAATAATAATAATAATAATAATAATAATAATAATAATAATAATAATAATAATAATAATAATAATAATAATAATAAACAAAAAAAAATTAAATAAAAAAGTATTTTTTTCAGTTCATTTTTTATATTAACATATATTTCAAAAAAAACATTTTTTTTCATCTTTTTATAATTTTTTTAATAAAGAACATAGAAACCTATTTCACCAATTATATGAAAAGTCAATGGATAAATTTTTTAAGAAAGTTATTCACCTATCACAACATTTTAATGTTTTTTTTTGGTTGGTAATGTCGGGGGACTTAGTGAAATATTAATATTAATAGTAATACGTGCACAGGTCAACAAAAAAAATAATAGCAACAATAACAATAATAATATCAATAATAAAAAATAAAACTAAAATTTTAAACCAATAGCAAAAGCAATAGCATTAGCAACAACAAAATCAATTTTTTTTTATTTTTTTTTTTGATATTTTTTTTTGAACTATTTAAGAAAAATTCTTTATGAATTTTCATTCGTTAATAATTATATCAAAAAAAAAAAAAAAAATACCTTTCTTTTTAATTCAAGATTTTTTTTTTTTATTACAACCCAATTAATATTTTTCAGAACAAAAAAAAATTTATCATAATTTTTTGAAAATAATTATGATTGTGAAAAAATATCTTTTTTGCCCACTTTTTTATTTTTAATTTTTTTTTATAAAAATAATTTTTTTTTATTCACAATAATTTTTTGTACTTTTGTAATAATACAATAAAAAAAGATAAATTCAATCATATAAATATAATTGATCATATAAAAAAAATCTTTTTTTAAATTGTAAAATATAATATAATATATAAACTACTATTTATTGTAAATACAAAATAAATTCATATAACCATAAAATTTAATTATATTAGCCAAATAATCATATAATAATATAATCATATAATATAATCATCAATAATAAAATGGATGGAGAAGAATCATCATGGATGAGCACATGGACAGGTGGCGACAAAGAAGAGGATTTACCAAATCTTAGAGGTAATATAGGTGATTGGTCATCATTTATGATTGCGATGGATGATAATGATGGGCAAGAATTACATAGATCATTATCATCTATTAACATCAAACTTAATCAAACAAGTACCAATAGTAGTGGTAGTAGTACACCAACTCTAAATTCAGCAAATACAAGTTTTAGTAATTTAAACAAATTAAAAGGTTCAGGGTCAGTACCAGGTTCACCAAACGCCCTATCTCCATTAAAAGGATCTTTAGGTTTAAATAAAACACCTTCATCACCAACATTACAATCAAATCCACCAAACTCACCACCATCAAATCCAAACAGACCAATGATTGGTACCAATAAAACCTCACAACCAAATTCGTCAGCTGTTAGAATACAATATACAAAGTCTTCAATTTCTAGTTTAGCTGCATCTATACATTTCGAACAAATAAATACCTCACCTGTTGGATCACCTAATATGTTACCATCAAGCCCATTATCATCATCACCACACAATATACCACCAAAAATTTCATTAGCTGCAGTTTCTGGTAAAGATTCAGTTCCATCATCGCCACCTCTTTCATCATCAAAAGATTCCGAGGCCTCTTTTCTTACTAATCTCTTCTCTAGAAAGAAAAAAGAAAAATCATTTCAATCAAATATTTCATCCTCCACTGGTATACAAGCATCTACTATGGATTCAGTTGGTGATGGCAATACTTCGTCTCATGAAGATGACGATATACTATCCAATGCTAGTGGTTTAGAAATGTCTATTAATTCGCTTAGTAATAAAGTTTATGAAGGTTGGATGGAGGTATGCATATCTAAAAAATGGAAAAGAAAATGGTTTGTTTTACGTGACTCGCATTTAGAATATTACAAGGGATGGTGGGAAGATCAAAATCAAATTACTGATAGCGACGAATGTGGCAGAATTCTATTAAATTACTGGTACTCATTTTCAAAAATTACATTTGTCGATGGAAAACACAATTTTTCAATTATTCAAAGTTCTGATGTCGAAAAAAATAGTGGTAAAAACAACTCTAAATTAAAATTTAGAATAGAAGATGAAACAATTGCTAAAAAATGGATTGAAGAGTGCGAAAAAATCATTAAACGAAGAAAAGGTAAGTTTTAATTTGTAATATTAATATTCTAAATTTTAGATACTAACAATACTTTATCGTTTAATATTATAAATTTTAGAAACTACTGTTACTCTTAGACCGTTAGCAGAACATAAAATTGGTATTTTGGGTAGAGGTAGAAGCAACACAGTAGTTGCTCCAAACAGTCCAATATTTGAACCACCAGTTAATGATGGCCACCAAACTAAAGTTTGTGTACCACATGAAATGGTAGATTGTTTAGAACCAGATGAAAAAATATTATTAGAAAAGGTTAAGGCACTTTTGGATGAATTTAAACCAAAACCTTTACCAGAGGGTGAAACCCCAACAAGCTATCGTAATAAACCTAAATCAAGTGATGGATATTATCGTGTACTTTCTTTGGATGGTGGTGGTTTAAGATCAGTTATGGTTTGCATTTTAATTGAACGTATTGCAAAACGTTATCCAAAGTTTTTAGATCATGTAGATGTTTTCACTGGTACTAGTGCAGGTTCAATTGTCGCAGCTGGTTTGGCATTCGAATATCCTCCAAAAGGCACAAGACGTGTATTGGAATTAACAGCTCTTCCAGTGTTTGGTAAAAAAAGACCAGGTTTTAATATGGGCAATGCTAAATATTTTGCACGTGTTCTTAGAGCCTCCTGTTATGTATTCTTCCAAGACCGTCGTTTCTATGAAGCACAGAGAAAATTAGTTGTTCCAGCATTTCAATTGGATAGCGCATGGCCACCTGAAGCACAATCATTAGCACCAGAGGTCAGAAGATGGCAACCACGTGTTTTCCATAATATTGGTAAATGCGAAGGTTATTTAGAAACTGATATTATAGGTGATGTTTTATTAAGATCAGCATCAGCTCCAACTTATTTCCCATCACACCAAGGTTATATTGATGGTGGTGTATTTGCAAATAACCCATCACTTTCAGCAATATCGTTAGCAATGTCACCAAGTCTTGATAATATCCCAGCCGATAAAATCATTTGTTTATCTATAGGCACAGGTGCATCATCACATTATATGGAGGGTGGTCAAGATTACGATTGGGGTTTATTAAATTGGGCTCCAAAATTAGGTAATCTTTTAATGGGATCTCAAGTTGATTATTTGACTCAAATTTGCGATAATATTTTAGGGGATAGACACCATCGTTTAAATCCAATTTTAGGCGAAAATACTTCAATGGACGATCCAAAATTAGTTACAGAATTAGCAACCTTGGCAAATACTATAGATTTAACCAAAACATTTGAATTCATTGAAAAGTATTTCGTTTTACCAGAAGATAAAATGGATGAACAACCTTTATCACCAAGATCAGCCTCATATTTTAATTCAAGTACTGGCAGTAATTTAGATTCACCCCGTAATGTTTCCCCACGTAATGCTTCCCCACGTAATATATCCCCACGAAATACTCAATATGATGACACATCAATACCTTTAACACCAAGATAAAATTAAAATAAATAAGAATATTATTTCTTTTTTTAAAGTATAAAAAAAAAACAGCTTCTGTCATATATTTTTCTTATAAATAAAATTATTATAAAAATAATTTTGCTCTTTAATAAACAAGAGGAAAAATTATTTTATTCAATAGCCATAAGGGTATTTTAAATTCATTCTCAACTTTCAAAAAAAAGATATTGCAAAAAAAAAAATTTTCTATTTTTTTATTTTTTTATTTTTTTTCATTTTTTTACTTTTTTTTTTTAAATTATTTATAATATATATTAATTAATAATAAAAACAATATTAATAACAATCAAGATAAATGACCAAATTAAAATATAATATTAGAGTGAAATGCATTGATGGTTCTCTAGGTAAAGATGAGTATATAGTTTATGATAAAGCTGGAACATTTTCGATTGGTCGTGGTTCATTTGAAAAATTACAAGAAAAGAAATGCTCTAGAAAACAAGTTTCGATTATTATTAATGATGACAATAGCTATTATATATCATCTGTAAGTTAGGTTAAATTAAATTTTGGGTTTAAATTGAATTTGATATTAATTTTTTATTTTATATTTATAGAATGGAGTAAACCCATCATATTTAAAGAAGCATGATGAAGAATATTTTGTGCAAATGAACAAAGATCAAAACTATGTTTTAAATGATAAAGATTGTTTTTCATTATTATTTGAAATGTTTACTTTTATGGTGGTTTTTGAATCAAATGAAAAAATCAATAGTAATAATAATAGCAATATTGGTAATAGTAGTAATAAGGGTAGCAATAGTAATGATTCCAGTAGTGTTGGTAGTGCAAATGATTCCAGTAGTAATAAAAATAATAAAAGAAAATTAGAGCAAGAACAAACTGATGATAAACCAAAGAAAATGTGTCCATATGGCGCAAATTGTTTTAGAAAAGTAAGAAAAGTAGATAAATAAATAATTATAAGAAATAGTATTACTAATTCTTTAATATAAATAGAATCCAGCACATTTTGAAGAATTTGATCATAATGATATAGATAAAAAACAACAACAAAAGCAACACAAAGATGATGGCGATAATGAATCATTGCAGAAACAACAGCAACAACAAAAACAAAATGAAAACGATGAACAGTCAAAACAAAGCGAAAATAAAAAAATAAATAATACCAATGTAAATGGTAATAGTATTAGTAATAATAATAAACCATCTCAACAATTAAAACAAGAACAAGAACAAGAAAATAATTCAAATATTGGTAAAATTATTGGACCAAAGTATAAAAAAAAGAAATTAACAGATGCACTTAAAGAAAGATCATTAGCATTCCCATTCATATCAACAACCACATTTGAATATGACATAGAGAAAGCTACTGAAATAGCAGCAAAAGCAATATCAGAGTATTTATCATTTCATGAACAAGATGGGGATGATATAAAATTAAAAATGATGGTAGAAAAATCAGTTTATTCAGATCAATTAATCGAAAATTTTAAAAAAGTATGTATTTTTATAATTTTAATATTTTTATATAAATATTTATTTAAAACTAATTTAATTTATTTATATATATATAATAGCTTTTTAATAACAAATGGGATAAAAGATTTGAAATTGTTAAAATTAATAACTCAAATTCATTAGAGCAGTTTAATTGTAATTGTAAATTATTTGCAAGTGAAACCAATTGGAGATTAAAAAAGACTCCACAAAACAAAGTATTATATGATGAAATGTTAGATGGCCAATTTGAAAAGGAAACCAAGAATAGATTCCCCAATCCTGGAAAAATTGGTAAAGTTTACCCAATTCCCATTAGTAATAGTAATTGTATTTTAAAGAAAGAGTATGGTGTTGAAACTGTAGTTTTAGTATTAGGACCAAATATGAGTGAAAAGAAACCTGATCAATTTAAAGATTACAAAGAAGCTTCTCCAATTTTATTAGAGTCTTATCATTCATTATTTTCAGTTTTAGATAATTTTTAAAAAAGTAAAAAAATAAAAAAAATAAAACATAAAATTATTTTTGTTTTATAAATAATAATTAATTATTTATTTTATTACTTTTACATTGTATATTTACTTCGTTTACATATTATTAATATGTGGATTTATTGGTAGTTTGTGAAGCTATTCATTTGAATTTCATTATTATTAATATTATTGGTATTGATGTTATTGACGCTGCTTACATTGTTATTGATACTTTCATTGTTATTGCTAGTGCTACCACTATTGTTATTGTCATATAATAGTTTTTCATAATCATCCTTCTTTCTTTGATTTTTTACTATTCCTAAAATTTTATAACTAATTTGTTTAAAAAATTTGTATGCTGTTTTTATGAGGGCAAAAAATACCAATATCCAAAATACAAGTGCTACAATTTGTTTACCATAAATAACTACTTTTACATCGGTACATGAGCCATCTACAAAGCTATACATTCCTCTTTCTAATTGGAAAAATGCATGGAAAAAACCGCCAACATATACAAATGGTGAAAAAAAGTTGTATGTTGCAGTGATTGGTGAGTCTTTTGATTTTGAAGCTTTAATAATCGAACCTTTGGCATCAAATATGAAAGATAATTGAGTACTTTTGTTTTTGAGTGTTGACATTACTAATTCTTCGGTTAATGTTGGTGCTACACTTGATATTAAATCGGTTGGTTGTAATTGTTTGGCTTCTGGAATATTAAAAACTGTCCATGAATCGGCTCTTTGGATCAAATGTAAATCTATACCAGTAACATAACGTAGATTGTGCTGTTTGCTGTAGATAATACCTTGATAATCGATAACATTTTCATTAACTACTTCGAGAAAATCTATACCCATTTCTATCCATTCTTCTATTGATGGTTGATCCAATTCTGCCCAAAAACTCCATGGTATGTGGTTTAAAATTACAAAGCCACCTTTCGAATGCACCCATTCAATTAAATCTTTAATTTCGTTATTTGTAGGCCATTTGATGCTTGGGACATTTTCTCTTATACCTATTAAACCTAAATGACATCTGCAGTTTGTCCATTCTACGCCTGGTATTACTATTATTTTATCGCTGTATTTCTCTTTGGCAATTCTTTCGCCTTCGAGACCTCCATTTATTCTATTATGCTCAGTCATAAACATTACATTATAACCATTGGCAATATGCCATTGTATTGCTAACTCTGGTGATAGTGAACCATCTGAATAAGTTGTATGTGTATGTGGATTTAAAAATATATTTGGTTTTTCTAACATTGTATCAAAGGTTGTCATGTTTCTTGGGTCGAATGTTAAAGTGTCTATATTATTAATTACAATTGAGTCGTCTAAATATTTTCTTGGTTCGTTATTATAGATTACAATGGTTATCGGCGCTATAATTCCTATTACTATCGCTAAAAATATTAACTGTATACCAATTGATGTTAATACTTCTTTGCCTTGATTGTTTTTAAAATAGAATTTTATTTGTTTATAAAAATAATTTAAATAATAATGATTTTTTATATATTTTATTATAACATTTCTTTTTTTATAGGTTTTAAAATTAAAACCATTATTTAAATATTTATCCATTTTATTATTATTGGGTATATATAATAATAAATAATAGATAAAGAAAAACCTATTTTTTTTAAAAAAAAAAAAATAAAAAAACAAACGAAACAAAAATAATTTAAAAAAAAAAAAAAACAAAATTTAATAATGAATTTAAATTTTTATTTTTTTTATTTTTTTTTATTTTTTTTTTTATTTATATTTTACTTTGTTATAACGAACATTTTTATTTTTTGACACTTTTAAATCTTATTTTTTCGATTCTAATTTTTTTTTTTTCTCCATTTAAAATGATTTCCTATTATAGATTTCTATTTTTATTATTATTATCATTATTTTTTATTATAAACCATCACTATCATTATCATCATAAAATGTACTTTTAGTTTTTTGGAGTGGGTCTTCACTATTTGTACTACTATCACTGTCTTCTCTTTCAACTGAATCATTAAAATTTTTTTCAAAATCTTCTTTTTTTATTTCTTTATTTCCTTTTTTATTGAATTTCTTTAAAATAAATTTGCTTAGTTCTTTTAATAACAAATATAATACTTGACAAATTAAGAACAGTATTAATGCCCAGGTTATTAGCGAAAATAATTGATTTGAATGAATATTTACTATTTGTTCGGTGCAGGAGCCAGCTACAAAACTATATTGACCCTTTTCAATTTCAAAAAAGGAATGAAAGAATCTACCAATATAGATCCATGGACTTAAAAAAATAAACTTTGGATTGGTTGGTGAATTTTTTGGATTTGCTTTAATAATTGAACCCTTGGCATCAAATATGAACGATGTTTGAGTACTTTGGTTTCTGAGTGTCGAAATTATTATTTTTTCGGTTAATGTAGGTACTACACTCGAGATTGGATCAGTTGGTTTTAATTGTTTGGCTTCTGGAATATTAAAAACTGTCCATGACAATTCTTTAGTATACAAATGTAAATCTATACCAGTAACATAACGTAGATTGTGCTTTTTGCAGTAGAGAATATTTTGATAGTCTATTGTTCCTTGATTAACAACCTCTAGGAAATCTATACCCATTTCTAGCCATTCATCCATTGTTGGTTGATCCAATCCTGCCCAAAAACTCCAAGGCACATGATTTAAAATTACAAAGCCACCTTTCGAATGCACCCAATCGATTAACTTTTTTATTTCTTTATTTGTAGGCCATTTGATTTTTTCAACTTTTTCTCTTATACCTATTAAACCTAAATGACATCTGCAGTTTGTCCATTCTACGCCTGGTATTACTATTATTTTATCGCTGTATTTCTCTTTAGCGATTCTTTCGGCTTCTATCCCCCCTCTTTCGTCATTATGATCAGTCATAAACATTACATTATAACCATTGGCAATATGCCATTGTATAGTTGTCTCGGGTGATAGTGAACCATCTGAATAAGTTGATTGAGTATGTGGGTTTAAAAATATATTTGGTGTACTTGTCATATTATCAAAAATTGTCATGTTTCTAGGATCATACTGCATATCCAAATGATCTATTACTATGTCTAAATATTCGCTAGGTTCATTGTTTGTTAAATAAATTGATATTGGTGCTATAATCCCTATTATTAAAGATAAAAACAATAGCTGAATACCAATAGTTGTTATTATTTTTTTTCCTTTTATTTTAAAATAATTTTTGATTTTATCTTTTAAATATATTAAATAATATTTCATTTTTCTGTAAACCTATTATTGTTACATATATTATTATTATTATTAATGTGGTTGTTATTTACATATATTAGTATTATTGTTTAGTATTTAACTAAACTCTATTTTTTTGCAATGAACATTATTCGCAAAAGAAATTATTTTTTTTTTTCATTTTTTTATTTATTATAATTAAAACCCCACTATTATAAATCAAGTAAAAAAAATATTTTAAAAAAGTGGGTGTGGTTTTTTTTTTTTTTTTATTTATTTTAATTTATTTATCTGTTTGAAAACCTAATTAGTTTATTTTCAAGTAACTCTTAAGGTTAATTAAATAATAAAAAAAGATGATGCTTATGGTGTCATTAATGAAAAAAAAAAAATAAACGGTTTTTAAAATTTATTTAATTTTTTTTCTCATATTTTATTTTTTATTTTTTTTAAATTTACATTTTTTTTTATTTTTTATAAAATTTTTTTTTCATTGGTTAGAGATTTTTTTTATTAAAAACAATTGTATTATCAATAAACAAATAATATTATTACCACAAATAAATAATTAATAAATTACAATCAACAAATATTATTACTATTAATTATTATCAATCTATACATTGTGCCTAAACAAGGTATGTTTTTTTTTTTTAATATCAAAATAAAATTTATTACCTTTAATTATCACATTAAATCGGAAATACCACCACACCACACCCACCCACTCTAAACAAAATAAAAATAAACATATCACACACACTCAAATTAATAACCCCTCTTGTACACTTACAAAAAAAAAAAAAAAAAAAACACATTTTTTTCTTTTTTTTTAAATTATTTTTTTTATTTTAAAAAAACCATTCAAATATTATCATTATTATCATTAATATCAAATATTTATAAATATTATTGTATCTTTATTTTATTATTTATTTATAGATTAAAAAATCGGTAAAAATCAATTACACATAATAAACAATAATATTAACATGGTGGTGTTTAATTTAATTTTAATTTATATATATATATATATATATTTGTTTATTAATAAAAAAAATTATCAAACACATAAATATACACATACTATATAAATACACATTTATACATATTTGTTAACTTGTTAACTATTTTTAATAATTTCACAAAACACAACATTTTCATAAAATAAAATTATTTATTTAATTTATATAAATTATAAAAAAATAAAATTTTTAAACAAACATTTATTTATTTAATTTTCTTTTAGAACAGAAAAACTAACTTTCTTTTTTCTTTTTTTTTATAATTTTTTAAACATAACAGAATTAATTTATAAAAATGACACCAGATATTAAATTAAAAAGCGAAACACCAGTTCGTAATATTCACACTTTATTATTTGATTTAGATAATACATTATATCCAAAATCATGTGGCTTAGCCAGCCAAGTCAGTGCTCGGTATGTATAGAATAATAATAATAAATGATAATACTAAATATTAATCTCCTTTTTTATTTTAATAGTATCACAAAGTATATGTCAAATTTCTTAAATTTACCAGAAGAAGAAGTTGATAAAATTAGAAATCACTATTATAAAACATATGGATTAACATTAAAAGGATTAATGATGAATCATCAAGTTAGTACAGATCACTATTTAGATTTTGTTCATGGTGGATTAGATTTAAAGAGTCATATTAAAACAGACGAACGTTTAAGACAATGTTTAATGGGTGTAAAGAAATCTGTTAAAAGAGTTATCTTTAGTAATGCAGATATTGGTCATTGCAAACGTGTCACCAAAGAATTAGGCATTGAAGATTGTTTTGAAGCTTGGCTCGACTATTTAGAATTATTAGATTTTTCTAAACCACATCCAATGGCCTATCAAATGGCAATGAAGAAGGCCGATACTACCGATGCTGCAGGTTGTGTTTTCTTTGACGATGTAGTTGAAAATCTTGTTGAAGCTAAAAAAGCTGGTATGTTTACTGTTTTAGTTGGTGGTAAATCCGATGATGAACACATAGATTATTGTATAGAAGAAATTCACGAATTTGTCAATATTTTCCCAGAAGTTATGGAGTTAAGTTCAAAACAAGAATAAAATCAATTTATATAATATAACTATCAAATAGGCGCTTAAATTTTTTTTTTTTATTTTTTATACAAAAATCTAAAAAAAACTATAATTTAAATAAAATTTGTAAAGATAAAATTTGTATTATTATTACAAAATTTTATAATAATTTTAAATATATATTTATAAATAACCAAATTTATTAAATTTTTTTATTTTTTATTTTTTTTGGGATTTAAATGTCTGTTTGGTATTTAAAAAATTAGTATGAACAAGTTTTTGATTGAATGTATAGACTATAAATTCAAATGGTTTATAAAAAAGAATTATTGCAAATTAAAAAATTATTGAAAAACAAACATAGGTATTTTTTTTTGAAAATTATAATATATTCTTTTATTTACTTTATATTATAACTATTGTTATTATTTTATTATTAATTTAGTACAGTTGAGTTTAGATTATTTAGAAATGATTGAATGGCCAAAGTATCATTATTTAAATCATTTTGTTGTAAAAGCAATTCTGATACACATTGCGTTAGTCCCTCTAATTTATTTAATATATTATCTTCTTCTTTTTGTATTATCAACATATTTTTTTTATAATCATCATCTTTTTTATTTATATCATTATTATTAATATTATTTATATCTATATCTATATTATTATTTTGTCTTTGTTTTTTTAAATCTTGAAACTGTATCAATAGTTTTAATAATGATTTTTTTGTCCATAATTCTAACTCTTTTAGTTTTAAATAAGAGTTTTTATCATATTGATCTTTTAATGATTCTAATTTTTTACTATATATAAATTCTAATTCTTTCTTTAATCTAATTTTTTATATAAAGACACAGTTAGTAAATAAATAAATAATTTTATTGAATATCTATCTACACAATATATATATAAACTACATACTTTTCTTGATATGTTATTAATTTGTCTCTATAATAAGTTTCTATTAGCATTATTGAGTTTTTATCTATTTCTTTAATTTGTGAAAATAATTTATTTCTATTTGTTTTATCATCATTGTTATTGGTGTTGTTAGTGGTGGCAATGTTTAACTCTTCACTATCATTATTGCTTCCATTATTGTTGTTCTTTTGTTTCTTAAAATCTTCGAATTGTTGTTTTATTGATACTGATAAAAAGTCATAGTTTATTTCTAATGTTGAGTTATCAACAAATTCATCGCCACTAGATTTTAAATCGTTCATTTTTGATTGTGGCATCTAAAATAAAAAAATAAAATGGATAAATTGAAATGTTGGTCTTATAAAAAAAAAAAAATTAAAAATAAAAAAAAATAAAATTAAAAAAAAAAATCAAAATTTTTTATTTTTAAAAATAATTTATTTGAAAAAGAAATATCATTTATAAAAGTTAAAATAAATATAAAACAAAAATATATAATAATGAATATCAAAAAACTAATTATAAAAAAAAAAAATTTAATTATTTAATTTTTCACAAAAGTTTGAGAGATTACCAAAGTTACATATTATTTTCAAATTATTTTATATTAGTAATATAGATTATTTATTTTGAAAAGTTGGGTTATTCTGGTTCTGATTAGTACATTATGCACCTCTAATTCCATATTGTTTGTTGAGCTTATAGAAAGATGAATCTATCCCCCATATTAATATTGTATTAGCAAACATATTTTAAACATTTAAAGATAAATCTTTCTGAAGTTTGGGGTAATTCTGAATACAAAATTGTATTTTAATAAAATAAAAGTGAGCTTCGTTGAAAAATGGCCTGAGAGTTCCAAACATTCATAGAATAATGATTTGACCATGGCCCAGTCTTCTCTACTGCCTTTAAGAATATTTTCATATGCCATAAATAAATTTGGGATGTTTCTGTTATCAATAGAGTTTTCATTTTTGGTAAAATCCTATGGCACTTGATGAAATACTCTAATGTTGAGCCTAATTCACTTTCAGGCATGGATGAAAAAAGTTTTGCTAAATGGGACTTGCATTTGGTGATTTTTTCTGATATATCATTTGAATTATAAAATTTAAAATATATTTTTTTTAATAATTTTTGTTTATCTGAAATTAAATATAATCATTATTTCTATTATTGTTTTTATTGTTTTTATTGTTTTTATTGTTTTTATTATTGCTAATGTTATTATTATAACATTATACTATTTATATAGTATAATGTTTATAGAAGATTTAAAGGAAAAAAATATAAAAAAAAAAAAAGAATTTTTTTTTTTTTTTTTTTTTTTTTAAATTTTAATTTTTTTTTTTTTACAAATTTTTTATTTAATTTAATTTATAAATTTTTTTATTAATAAACACATGGGGTAAAAAAATATATTTGTGTATTAATTAATTGTGTTATTTTTGTGTGCAAATAGTATTAATTTAATACAAATAACTGTTTTTTTTTCTTTTATAATAAAATAAAAGAAAATAAAAAAAAAATCAATAATAGTAATAGTAATAATAATAATAATAATAATAATAATAATAATATAAGTAATAAATATAATAGTATATTGTAATAAAATAAAGAAATGGAAATTCTTAATATAAATCAATTTCCTGTAATTATTTTAAAAAAGATTTTTTCCCTAGTAACAAATAATGAATTATCATCAAATTATTTTCAAATATCATTGGTAAATAAACTATGGCTAAAATATTGTTCAGAGACTATTTATACTATAGAGTTTAGTGAAACACAGATACCAAATGAACCAGCTGTAAATAAATTCTTAATAGGTTTCAAATCTACATATTCACTAAGCTTTAAACATTGCACAATCAATATTCAACAACTTTCACTTATAGTTCAAAATTTATTTTTTTTAAATGAATTAAACATATCATATTGCAAACTTTTTAATAGTAATAACAATAATAATAATAATAATAATAATAATAATATTTATAATTCAGACAATTTAAAAGTCATAGGTTTACCGCAACAATCACCACCACAGGACCAAAAGCAACAAATTTTAAATAATAGTAATCAACTATCCTCATCTTCTTCATCATTATCCTCATCCTCATCCTCATCTTCTTCATCATCATTTATTTCATCACCATTGTCACCATTATCAACAAACTCAACTACAACATCACAACCAAATTCATTATCATCATCACCATCGCAATCAAATATCAATAATACAACAAATTCTAATAATTTAAAAAACTTTATAAATATAATAAAAAATCATCCAACATTAAATAATTTAGTTTTATCATTTAACCAAATTGATATAAATGACTTAGCAACATTAGCAGATATACCAAACCACTATAAGATCAGATTGACAATCAATTTAATGTACTCAAATACGATTTCCATAATATCATTTATAATGAAAGCAAATCAATCAATTATAAACTCGCTAGATTTAAACAGATGTAAAATTGGAAGATATATAAATAGTTTAGGAGAGTTTTCAGATATTTTAAAGACAAACTTTAGTTTAAAACACTTGGATTTATCCAGTAATCAAATTAATGGTGAAGCTGCCACCAAATTAGCAAATTGTTTAAAGTGTAACCATAGTATAGAGACTCTAAATCTATCATTCAACGATATGAAAAGCGTTGGTTCAGTTCAAATAGCCAATTGCCTCAAAGTGAATCAATCTATAGCAAGTTTAAATTTCAGTTCAAATTTCCCAGATGAGGAAGGTACCCATGCATTTGCTGAAATGATACGTGATAACCATTCTTTAACAAGTTTAAATTTATCAAGCAATAGGATTTCATTTGAACGTGTACCATTGATCGCTGAAGCTTTGGCAAAAAACAAAACTTTATTACATTTAAATTTACAAAGAAATTTAATAGAAGGTCGTGGCTCAGAGTTTATAGCTCATGGTTTATCAAAGAATTCAAGTTTAACAGATATCAATTTCTCTTCAAATAAATTTTCAAATATAGGTGCAACATTAATAGCGAAAGCAATAGCATTCAATCCAAATACAAAAATAACAAATATCGATTTAAATTCAAACTCCATCGAGTCTAGTGGTGCCATAGCATTCTCTGATATTGTATTATATAATAAAAGTGTAACAAATTTAGATTTGTCTATAAATTGGATTGACTCTAGTGCCCTAATGGATATCTCACAAGCATTCCTAAATAATTCAAATTCATCGATTAAATCTATTGATCTCTCAAACAATACTATTTGTGAAAGAGGTGCTGGCTATCTTGGTAAAGCTCTTTTGTCCAATTGCTCCCTAAAGCATCTAAATCTATTTTGTAATAATCTAGAAAAACAAGGCGCAATCGAGCTTTCTAAATCTATTGAAATGAATAGTACCTTAACCTCATTGGAGCTATCTTCTAATTTAATTGGTGATGGGGGTTTGGAATCACTCTCAGCTGCTTTAATCAAAAACAAATCAATTGTTTCAATTAGCTTATCACAAAGTTCAATTACAGTCGAAGGTGCGCAATACCTTGTGCCTCTATTAGAGAAAAATAATACAATCGAATTTTTAGACTTGTCATACAATTCAATAGGTCCAATTGGTGCTCAAAAAATAAGTGAACCCCTTAAAACAAATAAAACAATAACATCATTAGATTTATCTTCAAACTCGATCGGAGATCAAGGTGCCTCTGCAATATCTGAAATTTTTCCGCTAAACTCAACTCTTAAAAGGCTGTCACTCTATAATAATAAAATCGGTTCAATTGGCGCTATATCGATAGTGGATAATTTAATTAAGAACCATTCTCTTTACAGTATAAATTTATTAGCAAATAGAATCGATTCTTCAATTTTAAAAAGAATTTTAAAAAGATTAGAGAGTCTTTTACCTGCTCCTTCATAAACATTAATAATAATTAATAATAATACAAATAATACAAATAATAATACAAAAAAGATAATATTTTTTTTAAATTGAAAAGAATAAATTTTTTTAAATATTTTTTACTTTTTTTCTATATCTTATATAATAGTTATCTTAACGAAATAATGATTATTTAAATAAAAAGAATGATTATAATTTATTTATTATAATTTAAATAGTGGAATTGGTCTACAAATTGGACAACAACGATCTGAAGGTGTATATTTTTCTTGAACCTCAGGGCATTCTACTTTTGGACACAAAACAACAGCACAATTAACTGGTGGGCATCTATAACAACATTCTTCTTCTTTTTTAACTGGGGTTGCACCATCTTCACATGTTGGGTATGGACATTTAACTAAACGACCTAATTTTTTAAATTTTTTATTAATATTAAATATAATATATTTTGTTAGGAAATGTTTAAACTTACAATCTTGTTTACATTTGTAACAACCATCAACATCTGATATATATGAGACATAACCTGGTGCACAGTCTACTATTGGACCTATTTAATTACAAAAGTTAGTAACTTTTTTCCATTTTTAATCATTTTCATTATTTTTATACAAACATATTTTTGGTCTACATGATGGACAACATTGGCCTTCTGGAGTATAAATTTCTTCAGTTTTATTACAAATAGGTCTCAAACATTGAACAGCTGAACAATCTAATGGTGGACATCTATAACAACACTCATTATCCTTTTTAACTGGAGTTTGGCCATCAGCACATGTTGGGTATGCACATTTTACCAATGTACAATCTTCTTTACATCTGGTGCAACAAAATTCATCAGATGTATATGGTACAAAACCAGGTGCACAATCAACAATTGGACAAATTGGGCCTAAAAAATAATTAAAATTTGTTAATATAGTAATAAATCAATTTTTCAACAAACTATAATATTTTTAATTACATTTAGTTGGTTTTGGTTTACATATTTGACAACATTGACCTTCAGGTGTATAAAGTTCTTCATTATCTTTGCATAATGGTCTTGCACACTTAACAGCATCACAGTTTACTGTTGGGCATTTATAACAACATTCATTGTCTTTTTTAATTGGTTCTTGACCATCTGAACAGATTGGCATAGCACATTTTACCAAACGGCCTAAAAAATAAAATAAGTTAATTTTAACTATATTTAAATTTAAAAATTGAAAAATAAAACTTACAATCTTGTTTACATTTTGTACAACAAAATTCATCAGATGTATATGGGATATAACCTGGCATACAATCAACAATTGGACAAATTGGGCAATCTCTGACACAAGTTGAGCAACATTCACCTGGTTTAACTTTTGCAACGAAACCCTTAAAAATATATTATTAAAAATTTTATTTTAAAGTATTATAATAAAAAATATTAAACCTACCTTTGCACATTTTGGTATACCACATTTGACTGTTCTACAATCAACTGGACATGATAAGCAACAGTCAGTTGGATTCTTTTTGATTGGATTTACTCCTTTTGGGCATTTTGGGGGCATACAATCTACCAATTCACATCTTAAAGCGCACTTTTTACAGCACTCACCTGGTGGTAAATATTCATATTCTGTTTGATTGTCACATTGAATTCTTGGACAGAGTAATTTGGTACATTTTACTGGAAATGCTTCTTCATTACCATAGGCAGATGCAAAGAAAAGTATACTTGAAACTGCAATAACTAAAAATAATTTAAAAAATAATTTTGTCATTTTTTAAATAAATAAAAAATATTAAAATATATATATAAAAGAGAAATATATTTTGTGCAAGTGTGTTATGTGATGATTTTTTTTTTTTGTTTTTTGACTTTTAGTTGTTTTTTTATAATTTATAATAAAAAATTTATTTTTTTAAAAAACTATTGGGGTTTTGTTTTTATTTTGAAAAGAAATTTTATAATAAATTTCTATTTTTTTATCCTCTGTCGATAAATCAAAAAAAATATGAATATTTTTTAAAAAAAAAATATATTTTAAATAAAAATTTTTTATTTTCTTTGAATAATCTATTGTGATATAACCCCAAATAAAAAAAATATAGGTAAATTTAATGTGAAATTATTGAACACATAAACACTAAAACTATTTTTATTTTTTTTTGTTTTTTTTTTTTGAAATATATATGAAAAACTTTATATAAAAATAACAATAATTAAACCAACAGTTTTTTTTAAACTTCAAAAAAACTTTTTGTAATTATAAGGTTATATTCTATTTAAAGAGATAAAATAAAAACTTTATAATGACACAACACAAAATTATTAAATTTTTATTATTTCGGCTAAAATAATATTATTGGGTCCATTAAAATATTTTACAGATTTTATTTTAACGTGTGAAAAAATATTTTTATTATTTTGGTAAAAAATAATTAAAAAAATATAAAACTATTATTATGGAGTTATTTTAATTGGTTATTAAACATCTATTTTTTACTATGATTATTCTTTGTCTACAATTTACTTTTGATATCCACTATATCGAGAATAATTTTAAAATAGGGGGTGTTTTATACTTACAAATTAATGTACTAGTATGCATAAAAAATGCAACTGCCTATAAATGATTTTTTAAAATAAAAAATATATTATTATATGATTAAAAATATTTTTAAATAACTAAAGTTTTATGAGCTTATCTGTAATGATAACTTTAAATAAAAAAGAAAATTTGACGATGAAAAATACACTGTCGATTTTATCATTAATTAATAAATTTTTTTTTTTAAAAATTAAATAAAAAATAAAAAGAAAATTCCCTATTTATCAAAAAACTAATTTATAATAAAAAAGATTATTATTGATTATAAAATAAACTATGTATTAATTATTTATTCAAATTTTTGTGTTATTGTTTTTAATTTTTTATAATAACTTTAATAAGAAGCATAATATTTTAAAATCTTTATTTTTTTACTTTTAATGCCTAATTTTTCTTCTGGATAGTGAGTTGGTATAATCAAAGTATGAAGTGAGCTTGGAATTCCATTTTTAAATTTAGGATCAAAGTTTTCACCAATCTTTAGTGTTTCTAGTAAAGGTAATGCAATTAATAGTTTGTATGAATCTTGATCAAACTTGTTACCTAGAGAAAGGGAAGTAATACTGGGTGGTATTACATCTCTAATTGGTTGATTGAACCATTGGCCAAACGAAAGAGATGTGATACTAGGTGGTAAATCACCTTTGTTTAATGTTTGATTGAAGCTATTACCAAACACAAGTGTATGTACATTAGGTGGTATGCACCCTTTATTTAGAATTTGATTAAAACATTGGCCAAAAGAAAGAGATGTCAGAGAAAGAGGAAGATCGCCTTCATATAGAGCCTGGTTAAAACCATTCCCAAAAACTATTGTATGAACATTAGGTGGGATCACTAACCTTGAACCAACTCTAATGGGCTTGTTAAAATTATTTGAAAATACAAGAGACTCTAGAGAAAGTGGTAGGTCACCCTCTGCCAATGTTTGGTTAAAATAACCCCCTAATGATAATGACTTTAACGAAGCTGGAATGACATCTTTGATTGGTCTGTTATAAGACGAACCAAGTGCTAGATACTCTAGAAACGGTGGCAAAGAATGTGGTAAAAGAATTTTATTATACCATTCACCGAATGTAATGGATGTGACACTCTGTGGCAAAACATGTTCATTAATTAACTGATTAAATTTTCTTCCAAATTTAATTGTTTGGACTCTATTAGGAATTTCACCTATCTGTATTTCTTCGTTAAACTCTGAACCAAATGAAAGATACTCTAAGCTGTCGGGAAGGGACCCAATCGTTAATTTTTTGTTATACTCTTCGCCAAAAACTATTGATTTGCACGATGTTGGTATTATACCTTGCGGTGTAACCGAGTTATTAAATCTATTACCAAACACAATTGACTCTACTCCGTCTGGTATCGAGCCAATTTTTAATGGCTGATTTATTTTATTACCAAAAACAACTCTCTTGACACCCATTGGAATAACACCCACTTTTAAAGGCTCATTGAAAGATGAAAATAAAGGTTTTGTAATTTTAATTGGTGATAATGATAAATTTTTAAATTCTTTTATATTGACTGTTTGATCCAATGACTCTAAACCAACACCATAATATAACGTTTCGATTGTATTTGGTATGACTCCCCTTTCTTTTGGTTGTTCACATCTATCCAATAATACCAATATCTTTACTGAAGCTGGAATATCATCTTTTTTTAATAACTCATCCTTTATATCACAAATTAATATAAAAATATGATTTCTATATTCATACTCTAAAAGCTGCTTTCTATTTGTAATATAAACCTTATTATTTATATAATATTTTAATATTTCTGATTTAATATATTGATTTCTCCAAATATGTTGTAAAAAATCTACAGTATGATTTTTATTATTATCATTTATATTGTTATTATTATATGATATATTATTAACTTTATTATTATTATTATTATTACTATTGGTACTATTATAATTGCTTGTATTATTACAATTATTCCTTTCTCTTTTTTTATTCATTTTATTTAAAAATTTTTTAAAAAATGGATAGAAATCAAAAAAAAATAAAAAATAAAAAATGAAATCAAAAAAAAAAATTTTAAAAAAAAAAAAAAAAAAAGTTTAACTGTCATTAAAAGATATTTTTTAAGTTGTTTATCTTAATTTAAAATATATAAAACATATAAAATTATTATTAAAAAAAAAAAATATATTAATATTTGGGTTTAATTTTAAAATAACTTTTATTTTCTTATTTTAAAATTAATGATTATTATTATTTTAAATAATTATTAGGTTGTTTCTATTTTTTTTTTTTTTTTTTCTACAGAGATCCTGGCACAGCTATTGTGGAAAATATTTTCCGGGGACCATTATTGGGAGCCTATCAGAACCTTCTGGTATCAATTATTTTATCAACCCTTTCAATGTCCTAGTTTATAATCAGACCTTCTCAGAGGCAAGACAAAGAATGATATTTCCTATATAAAAGAAAAATAAATGGAAAAATGGAAATTAAAATTAATATAATTTTTTATTGTTTTTGTAGGTTATATAGATATTATCATCTTACGTAATTATCCTGATTTTCCATTCAAAACTTATACATAAAATCCACCAATATACTGTTGATTAGCTTGTTTATTTATTGTTTCTATACCTTTTTTAAATTTTAAGTGGACTAGCATAAGTTTACACAACTTATGAAAAAGAGAAATAAAAAGAAATATATAGTTAACCTAAACTATTTAACAGGTACGGGACTTCCAGCAAATAATTTAGGTTTCTAAAACTATAATTAATAAAGATAAAGATTTAGAAATTTATTTTGATGATAATGATAATAATAATAATAATGGTAATTAAATTGAAAAAAAAGTTCTCTTTTTAAAGCTTTTGAAAATAAAAAAATTGTGTAGAAAATTATATGACCAAAGTGTATTTTAAACTTAATTATAATAAACAATGTCGTCATTATAACATTATCAAAAATTTAAGAAACTTAAAAAAAAAAAGCTATTGATTGTTAGAAAAGTCACCAATGTGCGATCTATTAAAATTTACCCACACCCCCACCAACTGTCTTACCCCTTCATTCAAAAAAACAAAATACATAATAAAATAAAAATACTCTCACACCCACTCACTCACACCTATTTATATATACAAGTAATATTTTACCTTGTTATTTTTAATAAACTTTTTTTCTTTTTTATGAAGATGCACTTGTTTTTTTGAAGAAAAAAAAAAAACATTTTTAAATATTAAATCTTTATTTTTATTGAATTTTAATTTTAAAATTTTTTTTTTTTTTTTTTTTTTTTTTCCAATCAGTATTGGAAAAATGCATCTTCTCATCAACATCCATTATAATTTATATAATTTAAACCTATTTTTGATTGAATTATAAAATTTGTTTTATTGAGCTCTTCTGAACTATATTTCATAAAGAAATATATTTATAGATACATGAATAATTTTCAAAAACAAAACCCATTTTAATAATTTCATTTAAATTTTTTTTATTTGTAAAAAATAATTTTTTCAAAAAAATAAAATATTTTCTTTTTTTTTTTTTTTTTATTTTATTTTTTTTTAATTTTTTTATTTTTTATCTAGTATCATTAATATTAATATTTCATAATATATAATCAGAAACAAATGTCATCACCAATTAAAGTTAATCTTGTCAATATTCGTGGAACTGTTCTTAAAGAAGGTAACTTCAATTTAGTTAATGGCAAACTTCCAATTAACCAAATCTGCAAACAATTTCAAATTAAAGATTTAGTTTGGTGGATGGATGCTGATATTCAAGAAAAACTTACCATTGATACTAATACTGGTGTCTCTGAAATGTGTATGATATAATAAATAATAAATAATAAATAACAAATAATAAATAATAGTAATAATAAAAACACCACACCCCCAAAAGAAATACTAATTTTTTATTTTTTAAAACTATATACAGCTTTTGCAAATATGAAAAATATTAATGTTACAGGAACCTATTTATAAATAAAGATTAACAATAATATAAATAATATATAAATAAATGTACAATATTTTTAAATAAAAAACAATGAAACTATAAAAAAAAAAAAGTTTTAAATTATTATTTATTTTGGTTATTTCTAAAAATACAGGTATATTAATATTATTTAATTTAATAATAATATTTTGAAAGATGGAGTTTCAATTAAGGCTAAATTATTTTGATTTTGTCGAAGAGTTTAAAATTTCAAGACGATTTAAAGTTACAGCAATATCGGTAAACCAACCATCTCTCTCTTCAGGAGTATCGAAATAAAGTGAATATTCAACTTTCTGATTAATAACGATTTTGAATTTATTACCAGATATACCAATGGGTAAAGCAGATGAACTTGTATTGATAGCATAAATATCAGGTGATGATGGACCACCCATGGAGGTGGTGAAACTTTGATTTAAATCACCATTTGATAAATTGATATCGACACCAGTTTCATCTCTGATACCCAAACAATCCAATTGAATAATTTCTTTTACTAGTTTCTTTTCATCTTTCTTTTGAATTATAACTAATTGACTGTTGAATAAATACATATAATTCCATTTCTTTTTTGAAACTTTAACATCACCCTGTCTTATCAAACGAGTGGCTGAAGAGAATGAGATTTTACCATTATCGGATATTAACTCTTGTTGGATTTGAATTACTTGTGAAAGATTTTCACGCTCTTTTTGTTGATTATTTACATACATTGTAATTTCTTTTACTTTGGAAATACCTTTGACTAAATTTTCTTTATCAGGGTGACTATCATAGGTATTTTTATTTAAATCTCTTAGTAAAAGCTCATATCTTGGTAATCTTTGAACTATAATTATTATTTAAAAACTAAATTAATATTTATATTTATTTAATTTACATGTATTATAAGTTATATTTACCTGGCTGAATCAAAAATGATGAGATATCTAAATATTTACTTCTCTTGTCTCTTTGGGCTGCATCCAAAAAGTTTCTAAAGTTTATATTACTAGCAGTTAATTTATCTAATAATTTTCTTGAGAATTCGAAATTTGTAACATAAGGTGTATATTGTAATAAAGAATCAGTCTGAAAATAATAAATTAAATAATTAGTATACTACTTTAATTATTGTTACTACTACTACTATTATTACTATTACTTACATTTGATATAAATATATCACCAATTAATTGTTCAGTGTGCCATGTATCAAATTTGCCTTGAATTAATTTTAAAAACTCTGAATTAATTTTATAAAGCTGTTCCCAATTACCAAATACACCACTAATTTCTGATAATGATAATACCTTTTGCTCAATTGAATGGAAATTCATTAGAGGTCTAATAAAAATATCAATAATTAACTTTAAGTTGTAAACATATGATTTTTCAGTTGCTAATAACTCTTGAACAATACGTTTTCTAGTAACTAGATTTTAATTAAACTGGTTAATAATCTATCATTTAATTTATCTTAATAAACATAGTTATATATATTTTTTAATACAAACATTCTTTTTCTAATCTATTTTTTAATTTAATTGTATTAAAGTGACTTTGAATAACCAATACTTGAGTTTTGATTCTTCTATATCTAAGCTTTTGTAAGAAACCTCTAACTATAGATTGAACTTTAATTACATTATGTACAAAACGAGCAAATTTTCTGTGACCCTCGTGATGGTGATAAAACTTTTGGATTTGGACAGATGCTTCCTTTAACTCTCTAAAACGTTTGGCCTGTTGTTTCTTTCTAATTAATGACTGAAGTTTAATACAAATCTGTTCCCTTTTCAATACTATTTGTTGAATTTGTGGCAATATTGCAAACCAATTTTGAAACTCTTCAATATTTTCACAAGAGATTAAACAATTCTTTCCTGTTTTTTGTTCAAGGATTTTGAATACATTGGGACGCTTTTCATTTTGGATTAATGTGAATTGGCAATCCAATAAATTAAACATACCCAATGGATGACCTGTTGGAACGCTATTCTTGGTATCAAAATAAAATAAAATATTATCTTGAATTGCAAAAAATCTGCATCTCCATTCCTTTAAGTATCTACTTTTCTTGAATAATAAACCTTGTTTAGTTGGGAAACTTAACTTGTTAAAATCATTAATCTTTTTTCTAATTTCACTTAATTGCTGTGAGACCATTTCTTTATTATAACTATTGTTTTTATTCTCTTCCTCCTCTTCTTTTAAAAATTCTTCTAATGATAAATATCTTATATTATTTTTTGGTAATTGTTCTTGTTTTTGTTGTTTTTGTTTTTTTTGTTGTTTTTGTTGTTTATCTTGTTTATCTAGTTTAAATTTTAATAAATTTTTTAAACTAAAGTTATATTTATTTTTTAAATAATATATTAATCCTAAAATTGCTATACTGCTGACACCCCCGATATAAATGAATTTATTTTTATTAATTGCTAAAAAAAACATAATTGAAACTATTATTACAAAACTATAGAAAATGTATTATTTAAATTATAATTTAAAAATCATCATTGTTATAACACAAATAAATATAAAAAATGTGGATGGATGAAATAAAAATTTATTGTTTAAAAAAAAAAAAAAGATTTTTATAAAAAAGTTTGTGGATTTGAAAAAAAAAAAATAAAAAAAAAATAAAAAGATTTTTATAAAAAAAGTTAAAAAAAAAAAAATAAAAAAAAATAAAATAAATAAAAGATATCCATTTTAATTTATCTATTTGATGGCCTTTAAACTTTACCTTTAAAACTATTTTATATAAAGCAGTGGTAAAACCAACTTTTAAAAATCTGATATACCAAATATTGATATTATATTTATAATCTTGATACCCCATTTTCGATCTCAAACAATAAAAAACAAACACTGGTCTCTAAACAAATAATACTTTTTTTTTTAAAAAAAGATTTTTAATATTTTTTTATTTTTTTTATTTTTTATTTTTTATGTAAACAATTGTTGTTTTTTTTTTTTCTTTTTTCTAAATTAAATTTGTGATCAATAATTTAATTTTGGACTGGTTGATCACAGTTTTTGGCGATATGGCCAAATTTACCGCAGCTGTAACATTTTGAGCTATTGCTATCTCTAGCTTCTCTTCTTGGTGAGCTACAGTTCTTTGAAATGTGACCAACACCACCACAGTTGAAGCATTTATTGTTATCTCTTGAACCTTTACGACCTATTAAACAATAATATTAATTAGAATACCATAATAATACAAAAGAAAAATGAATTTCTCAACTTACAATCACGAGCCATATGACCAAAACCATTACAGTTGTAACATTTAACGCTGTTTTCTTTTTTTTCAAAAGCTGGGGCTGGGTTTGGGTTTTGTGGACATTCTCTTGAGAGATGTTCGGTACTGTTACAAGTGTAACAAGCTTTTGGTTCAGTTGAGGTACATTCACGTGAAATGTGACCAGTTTGTTTACATCTGAATAAAAAAAAAAAAAAATAGTTAATAACCAATAATTTATGTCAGGTTCTATACCTGCATTTGTTGTATAACCTACTTATAACATTTAATTTCTGACATCTTTATCTATTTAAAAAAAATTATATTAATACCATTTCGTTTTTTTTTTTTTTTATTTTATGCAGGAGAAATTTTTAAAAAAATTTTATTTTTTTCTTTTATGAAATTTGATTAACTGTATCTTCAATAATTTATTTATAATTCTTGTTTTATTTTATTTAATTTAATTTAATTTAATTTCGTTGTAATTTTATTTTATTCATTTTTTTTTTGGATATATTTATTTTCGATTTTTTTTTTATTTTTAGATTGGTTTGATTTAATTTGATTTTTTTTTTTTTTTTTTTTTTTGAATAAATTCCTATTGTTTTTTTATTTTTATTTGATATTTTTTTTTTATTTATATTTATTTATGTTTATTATATTTATGTTTATATCAAGTATTTTTTATTTATATTTGAAAATAGTTTTATTTGTTTGAATTTCTCTTTATTTCTATAGATTCTATTTTAGTTCAATAAATACCTTCTACACACAATCCTTGACAACTTCTCGTCTATCTAACTGCTACAAAAAAAAAAAAAATTTAAATTTTTTCAAACAAAATTTCAAAAAAATTAAAAAAAAAAAATAAAAAAAATTTAAAAAAATTTAAAAAAATAAAAATTAAAAAAATTTTTAAAAAAATATTAAAAAAATAAAAATAAAATAGTTATTTAAATTAAATTAAACTCTATCAAAATTATTTTACTAAAAACAGTTCTCTTTATTCCCTTTTAATAATTTTAAATATAGAAATTAAAATTTAATATAGTAAAAAAAAAAAAATTAACAAAATAATTATAATTATCATTTATATATAAAAAATAAAAAAAATTTTATGCGTCAACAGATTTATTTTAATAATTATTAAGTTCACCCACTATAACACATACCCCCCAATATTACTAAAATAATAGTATATTAAAAATAATTTTAAATAATTTTATTATATAATTATATTTGTTTAACAAATAATTAAATAAATAATAATATTGATAAAATAATAATGGTCAATTTTATAAAAACCCCACTATTATTATTTCTATCTAATATTAGGGATGGAGAATAGTTGTTTAGTTTTTTTATCTCATCAATGGTATGTAGGCAATAGTCATTAAATTTATATTTGTCCCTTTCTTGTCTTATTTTAAAACCAGTTGTATATATTGAATCGTTTAATTTGTATGATAAACTAGACTCATCAATACCAATATTAGATGAGCATATTTCAATTCCACATTTTTTAGAAAAGTATGATTTGGGCGAATATTGACTATAGTTAATTTCATTTGTGTCGGGTATTTCATATAACGATTTGCATTTTTGTATTTGATATAGTTTTTTAAAATATTCGGATCCAGGCAGGTATGTATATTGTCTACATTGTGGACTATTGTCGCTATTGTTTGATTCATTACCATTTTTTTCGCATTCAAAATAATCACTACATTCACCACAGCTTTCTTTTTTATTATCGACCCTATTATATTTTTTACATTTAAAATTACTACACTAAATAATTATTAAAAATTAGCACTAACTTTTTAAAATCACCACATAGTATAGGTAAAATCAGCTTACATATAGACCATTATGCAATTGGCATTGATAGTTATATTTACAATTAGATCCTTCGATACCATTATAATATTCAGTACAGATTCCAAAATCATCATCGTTACCACTCTGACACAGTAAACCAGATTTACACGGGTATGATTCATTATGACATAACTCACCCTTTTTACCACCAACTTCACAATAGCCACTAACTAACTTTTTATTACTATAATTACTATTACTATTACTATTGCTACTATAATCATTAGGTTCATTTATATAATGGCAAACTGTACCAATAGGACACTCTTGATTTGAAGTGCAATTATTAACACCTTTGGGTTTTCTACAAATACCATCAACACATTTAATAATTCCAGTGGGTAGTGTCGATATACATTCATAATCGCCATAACATTTTTCGCCTACAAATAAAAAGTGACTATTTTTGCATATATTTTCAATACATTCCAAACTATATTTACACCTAACAGTTTCATTACAATACCCCCCCACCTCGCTCTGCTCCAGTATGCATCTATTCTTTCCATTTAAATTTATACAACTACTACCAAATTTACAATCTTTTAAAAAAGGATCACACTCTTGATTCAACTCTTTTAAAATCACTTTATTATTATCTTCATCACCCACACTACTCTCTATCGATTTTATTTTATTTACCCAAATAAAAAAAACTATAAATAATATACTATAAACAAACTTCATCTTTTTAAAAAATATTATTATAGAATTATATAAAATAAAAAATAATGAAATTTAATTTTTAAACTTTTAATAAATACATATATAAATATCTATTTCTATATATTTTAAATTTTTTTATTTTTTTATTTTTTCAAAAACATTTACCCCACTTTTTTATTCTCATTTTTTAAAGATTCCTAAAATTTGAAGACAACACACACATCTAAATATACAAAAATAAAATTTCTTTATTATTGAGGTTTTGTAAATTAAAAAAAAAAAAATAATTTTAATTATATTAGTTTTTCCTTTTTTATTTTTTTATATTTCTTCTGTATATGGTTAACATCAATAATATAAATAATATTGTTTTATATGCACATATAGATACGAGTAATATTTCCTATTATGATTTCTTTAATTTTTTATTTAATGTATATCTATTAATGAAATGTTTGGTTTTTATCAAATGGATTAAAAACACCCCAATGAATATTAATTAAAACATTCTAATATATTTTAAAACATAATAAATATTTATATTAAATTTTTTTTTAAAAAAAAACATATAAAATTAATAATATAAATAATAAATATTGAACGTCTTACCACTAAAGATGTTTATCCTGTGTGTCCATGGACCTAAATTTACCCAGCTATTTAATTTTATTTAATTTAAAAATAATAAAAATTTTGGACACATAAATATTAATCATTTTTAATTTGTTTTTTTTTTTTTTTTTTTTTTCATTCAAGTTTTTTTCTCTGTTTTTTCAAAAAAAAATCAAAAGATTGTAATTATCAAATTAAAGAACTGTTTATAGATATTAAATTATTTGAAAAAATAAAAATAAATTATTAAAAAAAAAAAGAAATAAAATTTTAAAAATTTTTCGTAAAAATGGGTGTGTGTGAAGTTAGTTTCTTTTTATTTTTTCATAGATACAATAGATTTTTTATTTATTTTTTTTATTTTCAATTTATTTTTTAATAAACTAAAATAAATAAATGAGGTTTAATAAAATTAATTTAAAAAAAAAAAAAAAAAAAAAAAATCATTTTATAACGTTAGCGTTTTTTGAATTTAGCATGCTAAATACCCATGAAAATTAAATGATTAACAAGTAATAATTACCAAACAAAAATTTTTTTTTAATTTTTTTTTTTAATTTTTTTTAATTTTTGTAATTTTTTTTTTTTTTTCGTTTCGAAAAGAAAATATTTTTAATTTTTTTTTTTTCATTTTTTTTTTACTTTAATTTTTTTATTTTTTTTATTTATATACATAATTAATTTTATTTATTTAAATTGAATAGGAATAAATTAAAAATGTTAAGATCATTTTCAAAAGTTTTAAAATCAAACAACAGTGTAAGTGTCAATAGATGAATAATAACAAACATTACAATGAAAAATAATAAAATAATAAAATGAATAAATTAATTTTTGAAATTTACGAAAAAAAAATAAAATAAAATAAAAAAAATTAATTAATAATTAATAAATAAAATATTAATATTAAATTATATTATATTATATTTTAGGCTAATGGCATTAGATCATTCTGTTCAGAATCAAAAGTTTCAGGTCATGTTATTGGTATTGATTTAGGCACTACCAATTCATGTGTTGCCGTTATGGATGGTGCTGATGCTCGTGTTTTAGAAAATGCTGAAGGTGGTCGTACCACTCCATCAGTTGTTGCCTTCACTGAAGATGGTCAAAAAATTGTTGGTTTACCAGCTAAAAGACAAATGGTTACTAATGCCGAAAACACATTATTTGCCACCAAACGTTTAATTGGTCGTCGTTTCGATGATCCAATGACCAAAAAAGATATGACTATGGTCCCATATAAAATTGTTAGAGGTCCAAATGGTGATGCTTGGGTTGAAGTTAAAGGTAAAATGATTTCACCATCAGAAGCTGGTGCTATGGTTCTCCAAAAGATGAAAGAAACCGCCGAAACCAATTTAGGTGGTCCAGTTACCAACGCTGTTATTACCGTTCCAGCTTATTTCGATGATGCTCAACGTCAAGCTACCCGTGATGCTGGTACAATTTCAGGTTTAAATGTTCGTCGTATTATCAATGAACCAACTGCTGCTGCTTTAGCTTATGGTTTCAAGAAAGAAGATCCAAAGACTGTTGCTGTTTACGATTTAGGTGGTGGTACATTTGATATTTCAATTTTAGAAATTGTCGGTGGTGTTTTCGAAGTACGTGCTACTAATGGTGATACTTTCCTTGGTGGTGAAGATTTTGATAACGAATTACTCAAATATTTCATTGAAGAATTCCAAAAAGAAAAAGGTATTGATTTATCAAAGGACAGCATGGCCACTCAACGTTTAAGAGAAGCTGCTGAAAAAGCCAAGTGCGAACTTTCATCAACCATCCAAACTGAAATCAATCTTCCATACATCAGTGCCGGTCCATCAGGTCCAGTCCATTTCAACATGAAATTAACTCGTAGCAAATTCGAATCACTCGTCTCTAAATTAATTGATAGAACCGTCGATCCATGCAGAACCTGTCTTAAAGATGCTTCAATGAACATCAACGAAATCAACGAAGTCATTTTAGTCGGTGGTATGACTCGTATGCCAAAAGTTCAAGAATTAGCTAAAACCGTTTTCGGTAAAGAACCATTCAAAGGTGTTAACCCAGATGAAGCTGTCGCTGTTGGTGCTGCTATTCAAGGTGGTGTCCTCAAAGGTGACACTAAAGGTATTGTTTTAGTCGATGTTACTCCACTCTCACTTGGTATTGAAACTCTCGGTGGTGTCTTCACTAGATTAATTAAAAAGAACACTAATATCCCAGCCTCAAAGACTGACGTTTTCTCAACTGCTTCAGATGGTCAACAAGAAGTCGAAATTAAAGTATTCCAAGGTGAAAGAGAAATGGCCGTTGATAACAAACTCCTCGGTAAATTCACTTTATTCGGTCTCCCACCATTACCAAAAGGTGTTCCACAAATTGAAGTCACTTTCGATATTGATGTTAATGGTATGTTACAAGTCATCGCTAAAGACAAAGCAACTGGTAAAGCCCAACAAATTAGAATCCAAACCTCTGGTGGTTTAAGCAAAGACGATATTGCTCGTATCCTTAAAGAATCAGAAATGAACGCTGAAGTCGATCGTAAACGTAAGGAATTAGTCGAAGCCCGTAACAATGGTGAAAGTGTTGTCTATCAAGTCGAAAAAGATTTAGTTGAATTCAAAGATTACTTAAATGCTCAACAAAACGATGAAATTAAAGCTCAAGTTCAAGTTGTTCGTGATGCCTTAACCAAAGAAGATGGTTCAGCTATTGAATCTGAAATTAAAAAATTACACGATATGACTCGTTCATCATTCGAAGCTGCCTACAAAGCTAAAATCTCACAATCAAACAGCACCAACAATAACAACAACAACCAATCAAACAACACCCAAGAAGCTGATTTCACCGAAAAGAAAAACTAAACTAAATTAAATAATAATAATAATAATAATAATACATAAATTCTTTTTTTTTTTTGTCATATAAAAAAGTTAGTTTACAGAAAAAATGATTATCATCATTTAAATTTCAATTTTATTTTTAAATTTTAAAAAAAAAAAAAAATAAAAATTTTAAAAAAAAAAAAAAAACAAAAGATTATTTATTTTAAAAGTGTATTTGATTTTCCTTATATAAAATTTAAAAGATTTGCAAATAAACAAAGAAATTTTTTTTTATTTTTAAATTATTTCATTTTAATTTAATTTGTAAATTTTCGCTGATACATGCGTTTTATTTTTATGATAATATAAATTTAGTTTAAAATATATTGTTTAGATATTTTTTAAAAATAGAGGTCTTAATTATAATTTCAGTTAAATTTCCAAATTAAGATTAATAAAACCAAAAATATAAAATATATTAAAAATTATTTTGTCACAAATATAACATTAAATATAGATTAATTTATTTATTTAATTTTAATTCGTTTTAGTTATTTAATTTTTTTTTTTTTCCTCTGTTGAGGAGGTTTTTTTTTGTTAGATTTGTGTCTATATCACTGTCTTTTTAGGAGTTTAAAAATAATTATCCGACTCTTTCTTCTATTATTTCCAAATGGTCTTCTCTTGGCTGTAAGACTTTTTTGATAATTTCGATAAATTTGTGTTGTATTTGGAGATGTTTCCTCTTGTTTTTAGTGTGGCTAATCTTATTATTGGTTCCTCAAATGACTTCTTATTGGCTTCATTAAACTTATCTATAATAGTTTTTACTGGTGATCTCATTTGATGATTTACTTGCAATGTCTCACAAGGGAAAAACAGTCATATTTGAGAGTTTGTGATGGAGCCCATATCTGAAAGACGGTTACAGTTAAAGCTTCACTCGGAATTTCAGCAATTATAGAATAAAATATAATTATTACTAAGTTTAATAAAGAAATATAGTTATAATAGAAATATAGTTTAGAAACACAAGTTTGTAATAAAGTGCACTATGCACAACTAAGGCGTGAGGTGCCCAACTTAGCAAAAGGGAAATTTCTTTAAATCATTAATTTAAACTTCTTCTTTATTTGTTCAAACCTAATCGGAGTCATAATTTTTTGAGTTCATCTAATATCCTCATTGGTGTAGTCGGTAACACTCTAGTCTTTCACACTGGTACCTCGGGTTCGATTCCCGAATGGGGAGCTTTTAATTTTTTCATTCCTTCCCGGTGATATATTTATGATATTTGAAGAATTATTTTATTTTAATTATTCACTTTTTTTAAAAAAAAAAAAAAAAAAAAAAAAAAAATATAATGTAATCACCACTTATTATATATATCAAGTTTGGGTTTGGTTATGTAAAGAGTTAATTTACTGAATAATTTAAAGAATTTGCTTTTAATTATCTTTTTGCTGATTAATTTAAAGCATTTTCTTTTAATATTTTTATGTTTTTAATTTGATTTAAATTTTATAAGTACTTTTAAAATTATTAATAATTATAATTTTATTTAGATTTTTATAGTCGAGTTCTTTTATATGTATTTTCAAATTTTTGATCGTCGTATAACTCTTAATTTTTTTTTTTTTTTTTTTAAAAGTGAAGATAAAAATAATTTTTCAAAATCATTTAAAAATTTTTAAAAAAAATAAAAATAAAAATTATATAACCAACTAATGAAAAGCCAAAATGGACTTTGTTTTTATTTGTTCAAAAGACCGTTATCCCAAAAAGATTAAATATAATAAACTTTTATATTATTTAGTTTGGCTTAATACATTTTAATATTGTAAATATTTAAAAAAAAATAAAACTTAAAGTATTTAAAAAATTAAATAAAAGATTAAATTTTATTATACAAAAAAGAAATTAATCGGAAATATTTTTAAGTTTACATATAATATTTGAATGTGTTTTGGTGTGCTGTTATACTGCTGAATTGTGTTTTTGAGTGGGATTGTTGATGTGATGGCTGTTAAGGGTATTTATACTGTAGGAATATAAGATTGAGTGGATTGTGATGTGATAGTCTATTTTAAAAATAAAAAAATATTGATTTGAGGTGAATGGGCCATAATTGGAAGCATTCTTGTCTATTTTCATATGGCGATTACATAAAAGGAATGTGGCGGGTGGTGAATTAAAAAGTTGTGTCTACCTTGAAGATTGTCACGCAGTTTGTTGAATATTTGGTTAATTTTGTTACTTTCGGGATGACGAAGGTTACTGAAATTGATATCATTGAAATATTGAATGAAACGATTTAATTAATAATTTGTCTTTACCGATTTCATTAAATGAAACATATGAATAAAGAATGTAATTTATTAATTTAATCGCCCTCGACTAAATGGATATCGTTATGGTATGAAATATCTGAATCATCATCGGAGTCACAAGGGAGAGTTTCGAAATTTTCTTGTTAACCTCTATTTCCAACATTGGTGAGTCTGCACCCAACCCGCTTTCTTTAGCTAAATTATTAATGAAATAAATTAATATATATTTATTTATTAGGTATATATATGAGGGTATGAATTACTTACTTTAATAGAATAAAATCTTGCTATACAAAATGGGCAAGTACTTTTTAGACCATTTACTTTTACATTAAAAAAAATTTGAGACTATGAATGGATATTATTGGCTTGCAGTATATAAAATTGATGTATATTTAAAGTTTATCTTTATAAGGAACAAAACCAAGCATAAACTTGTTGAAAGATAAACTTCCCAAATTTAAAATATACGATGCGGTGGCTTCGGAATCAAATTTCAAATAAACCCAATTTGCATTTGTTTGATGTGGGTACTTCATTTCAAGTATATTTCCGAATTTTGAAAGTTCATCAACGACTAATTCAATTTTCTCTTGTGGGAATCCAAAAATAGTTACCCAACGTCTATCGTAATGTTCTGAAAACATCTGACTAAGAGAACTTGATGAAATGTAATGTATCTTTGGTTGTGGGTTTTGACAGTGTTGATGTTGATGTTGATGTTGTTGTTGTTGTTGTTGTTGTTGTTGTTGTTGTGTTAATGGAGCAGTATAACGGTTTGGTGAATTTTGTTGTGGGAAGGCGTTGTTGTTGTTGATGTTGTTGTTGATGTTGATGTTGTTGTTGTTGATGTTTTTGTTTTTGTTTTTGTTTAGGAATTTTATTCCAAAAAAACCTAATGAAAAACCTAAGAAAGCCATAAAAATACAAAATAAATCTAAATAATCCATTTTTCAATTATGTTTTTGAAATAGTAAAATGTGATATACAAGATATTATTTGTTGATTATTGTAAAATATTTATTAAAATAAAAAGTTATTAATTTTATTAAAGATTATTATTGTAATGATTATAATAATAAATGAAAAAATATAAATAATTATTTGTATGTAAATAAAATAATAAAGAAAAAAAAAAAAAAAAAAAATTCTTTTTGTGAATGAAAATTAAAAAAAAACATAAAATTTTTAAATTAATAAAAACTTTAAATTAAAAAAATAAAATTTTTTTGAAAATTTTTTTAAAAAATTAAACAGTGGAATTTTTTTAATTCAAAATGAGAAAGTAAATTCCCAAATGTGAAATATCCAGATTATTCAAATAAAATTAAAGCAACTATAGAATTTAATACAAAAAGTAAATACCCAAATGTGAAATATCAAGATTATTATAATAAAATTAAAATAGCCATTATATTTAATGGATTATACTACTATGGAAGTTCCAATATTTAATTTACAATAATACAATTTCTGTGATTGCATTTTTAATTAGTCAAAATAAAGAAAGAAAATTAATTACTTATTTTATTTTATTTTATCTTTTTTTTTTTAGAATGATGTCTACTATTGGTTAATTTTTAATTATTTTTTGAATAATGATTTTTAAACAATGAGCTATTGCAATTTGTTAAAATTTTTTTTATTTTTATTTGAATCTTTTATTTTTAATTAAAAATAATTTATTTTTTTTACTTGAAATCATTAAATTAAAAAAAAGAATCAGAGAAAAAAAAAGTGTTAATTTTTAAATTAAAAAACTTAAATGATGCAAGGGTAAAATTAAAATTTAAAATTCACATTATTGGCGACTTAAATTTTTGTTAATTAATTTTTTTTAATTTTTTTAATTTTTTTAAAATTATCAAATAAAAAAATTAAAAAAATTAATTTTTTTTTAATTTTTATATTTGATTGTGCTTCTTTATTAATTTATATAAAAATTATTGTAAATAAAAAACAATTTTAATAATAAATAAACTTTAAAAAACCCTTATAAAAAACTATATTTAAATATTTATTATAATAATTTAACTATATTTTATTTAGCTATATTATATTTAAATGCAAAATAATCAATATGATATCAAATGCTTATATCATCCCTATGAAGATATAGTTTCAATATGCTCAGTTTGTCCAAACAACACTCCTGTATGTATTGAATGTATTACAGGTACTCACAATGGTCATTATTTTATAAACATCCGAGATGATAATATTAGAAATCAAATACAACAAGATTTTAATTATCAAACAATTCCAAAATTAAAGAGGTATTTAGAAAATAATAAATTTTTTTTGGATGAATCAAACAATCACTTTATGCAAATTCAAGAAAACAATTCAAATATTTTTAATAAAACTTTGAATATATTTGAGGAGTTTAAAGATATTTTCATTGAAAAAAATAAAGAAACCCAAAGTTTATTTTTAACTAAATCAGAGGAAAATATACAAGTAAATAAAATAATATCAACAAGAATAGAAGAAATTAATAATAAAATTAATAATGCTATTAATTATAATAAAGATATTAATTATTGTTTAAATGGTAATAAATTTATTGGACTTTTAAAACACATTCAACAATGTAACAAACTTTTATCAAATATAGATAATAACTTTCCAGAATATAAAGATATCCCAAAAATAATTATACAAAATAGTCTCAACTCAATCAAGGAGCTAGCAAATAGTTATTTGGAAAGACTTGATGATATTACTTCAAATAAAAAACATTTTAAAACACTAGAATGTAAGCTTTATCATTAAATTTTTTATTTTTATTTTAAACTAATTATACTTTATATAATTCTTTTTAATAAAGTGTTTAATTCTGAATTTACAATTTATGAAGATGGGAGTGATATTGGTCATTTAGAAATCAATTACATTGCTATAGGACCTATCCAAAGTTTACCCAAGACTTTTCCAGCAACACTTACCCATTTATTATTGCTAGATGACTTTAATCAATCACTTGATTTCATACCACCCACAGTACAATGCTTGTATTTATATAACATCAAGAATCAATTGATGCCCGATTCTATTCCAGCAACAGTTACAGAATTATATTTATTAAATGGCTTTAACAAACCACTTGATTTTATACCACCCACCGTAAAATATTTGTATTTAGAAAAAATTAAGTATCAATTAATACAGGGATCAATTCCAGCAACAGTTGTATATTTATCTTTACTGGATGGATTTGATCAACCACTTATTTTTATACCACCCTCCGTAAAACACTTGTGTTTAGAAAGGATCGAGTATCAACTACTACCCGATTCAATTCCAAAAACAGTTATACATTTATATTTAGAAGAAAACTTTGATCAACTACTTGATTTTATACCACCCACCGTAATATGTTTGCATTTAGAAAACATCAAGTATCAGTTAATACCTGGTTCAATTCCACCAACAGTTACAAATTTGTTTTTACAAGATGGCTTTGATCAATCACTTGATTTTATACCACCCACCGTAGAGTATTTGTATTTACATAACATCAAATATCAATTAATGCCTGGTTCAATTCCACCAACAGTTACAAATTTGTTTTTACAAGAAGGCTTTGACCAATCACTTGATTTTATCCCACCCACCGTAGAATGTTTGTTTTTGAAAAACATCAAATATCAATTAAAACCTGATTCAATTCCACCAACAATTTCACATTTAATATTATATGATGACTTTGATCAATCACTTAATTTTATCCCACCCACAGTAAATTGTTTGTGTTTACATAACATCAAATATCAATTAAAACCTGGTTCAATTCCACCTACCGTAACGCAATTATTATTACATGACGGCTTTGACCAACCACTTGATTTTATACCACCCACCGTAGAATGTTTGTTATTATATAACATCAAGTATCAATTAAAACCGGGATCAATTCCAAAATATTTAACTAAACTCATATTTTCAAATGGTTTCTCTCAACGTTTAACAAACGGTATTATCCCTGACTCTATAGCTTTTATTGAAATGGGTGATGTGTTATATCCTCTCGAGTATGATTCCATTTCAAACCCCAATCAAACTGTTGAATATGGTCCCAATTACATACATTCAAAACCTAATTAAAAAGAAAGATAAAAAACAAAGATTGGATTATTTTTAGTTTTATTTATTTATTTATTACTCAGTGGATAATATCTAATATTAATATATATTGGTAAAGATATTATCAAAAATTATACAGATGTAAATAATTTGAAAAAAAAAGTTAAAAAATTAATATTAAATAAAAGGGGTAAAGTATATAATTTAATATTTAAAATTAATATTTAAAATTAAGGTTTTTTTTTTTTGTTTTTTTTTATTTAAAAACTTTGATTTGATTTCACTTTAATGGAATGTGGTTGGGAAAAAAGAAAATTAATCAAATGAATTTAATAAAAAAATTTTTGAAGATATTTGAGTTTTACATTTGCTTGGGAAAATTTGGTGCCAAGGGGGTGGTGGTTATAAGCCTATCCATAACTTTAGAGTTTCATTTTATTATAGCCCTATGTTGAGATCTCTACTACAATATTCTTTATTTCATGAATAAAATCATTGCTAATGTCTAATGATAAAAAATTGGTTAGTAAATAATGGTTAGGGTTTGATATAAAATGAGTTTGGTAATTACCTTAATGAGTTGTTATATTAAATTGGGATTAAATTTTTTTTATTTTATCGACTTTGTTACATTTCTTACAATTTAATTTTTCATCTGGACGACCTACGTGATGGGTTTTTTTATAATGATGTGAATAATTCCAGCTTGAAACTTTAGTAATACATCCAATATGTTCACATAGTTTCATATCTTCTTCGCAATATCCTTCGTTATTGTATTCCTTTCTAACAAATATTTTCTGGTAAATAGTTTCTAATTGTGATTCGTGTTTACTAATTATATGTTTTCTTATGCTATTTTCTTTGGGATATTTATGACCACATTCTTCATTTGAGTTATTTTTTAGAGCTTTACAAGTATACATACCTGTTTCTTTATTGTGATTCCTTAAATATCTTGTGTGTTTGGTTTGAAATTTAGATTTGGTTGGTTTTGTACTTGTACTTGTACTTGTACTTGTTGTTGTTGTTGTTGTTGATGTTGATGGATAAGGTGTAAATCTAGTCTCATTCCTATTTATAAAAGCTGGATCTGCCCCGGGTGGTTGGGGGAATAGTTGAACTGGGAAGGGTTTTATTGGTGGCGTAATATCATTATCAAAACATATCATTTTATTAAGTTTAATATTATTTATGTTGTTGTCGATATTATTTATATTATTTATATTATTTATATTATTTATATTATTTATAGTATTTATATTATTCGTATTGCTTATGTTGTTTATATTTAAACTATTGATTCTTCTATTGGTATTATTATCATCATTGTTATTAATATTATTTATATTATTAAGATTGTTTTTATTTATATTATCACTATCTTTATCATCATAGTATGAGTTTGAAATAATATTGATTGGTTTAGGAAGTATATTAAAAGGTGTTGAATAACTATTTGTATTATAAAAAGTTGATTTATTTATTTTATTAATATTATTTGGTAGTTTTGGTAAAGTTGAGTTTTTGCCACTATTATTATAACCATCATTGTTGTTGTTTGAATAAAAAATATTTGGAGGGAAATGAGGATCATATATATTGGGGTTTGTTGTTGAGTAGTCACTGTTTAGTAAAGTGTTTATATTTGGAATAATATCTCTACTATCATTATTATATATTATATTGTTTTTATTCATACTATTGCGGTGGTTTTAAAAAAAAAAATTTCAAATATTTTTTTTAAATAAAATTTAAAAATTTTTTTTTAAAAATATCTTTTTTTTTTTTTTTATTTTTTTTTATTTTTTTTGATTTAAAATTAAAAAATAAAAATTTAAAAATAATTTAAATACATACTTTTTTACTATTAAATTAAAATCTTAAAATTTTCTATTGCTTTTATTTATTTAAAAATTTGATTATATTTAAAATATTGTATTTGATAAAAAAAAGTCCATAAAAAATGAAAAATTTAAAATATCAATTAATATCCTCATTGGTGTAGTCGGTAACACTCTAGTCTTTCACACTGGTACCTCGGGTTCGATTCCCGAATGGGGAGCTTTTTTCATAAAGAAAATCTTCCCAGAGATATATATATATATATTTTTTTTTTTTTTTTTTTAATCATAGGGTATTGGGGGGAACAATGATAGCCAAGTGGTCGAACGAATTTCCTACAAGTTACCGCTCCGGGTTCGAATCCCAGTCTCAGCAAGTTTTCCGAATCCCACACGAATTGACGTTACCGTGCCCAACTTGTATGCAGTGTGGTAAAACTCATATAAGCAAAAAAAAAAAAAAACCGACAAGTGTTAACATCATATAAAATCTAACTTTTTATAAATTAAGTTTTATCAAATAATTTTAGCACTGTCCAACAGCTTTTTAAAAGCTATTTCAATGTATATTAATTATACACCACAAAACACAGATCAAAAGAATTTAGATCGTATTAAAGATTTTTAATCTTCTATCTTCACTATCTCCAATCTTCACCAATTTGTCTTTCTAAAAGCCAATCCAACTACAAACATCATTCCCACCACCATCTTCAAACGTAAAACCAGTCATAATAGATTTATCCAACGATTGGAAAGAAATGAAAACTAAGGATTTTCCTCATAATAATTTCAATACTATTGAAGACATACTCTTGTCAAGCATCTCTATAATTCAAAAAAGTGTTAAAGATATCATTGAACGAGATAACAAACTATCCACTTATGAAAAAAATGGAAACAACATCAATCTCAGATTATATTACCCAAACCACCAAATATCCGATGAACATATAATTCATTTCAGCAAATACACAGATATAGAAAAGATCTCATTCGACAAAAAGAAAAAGAAAACTATCTTTATCTCTCTCTCAAAAGAAAACCTACATAATCTCCTAAATGAAAGAGATACCACCAACAAGATGAACAAGTTCATCACGCACTGTGACGATTACCATATGGTAATTGGAAACATCAACTCATCTAATCAAGACATTGAAAAAGTGTTAAAAGAACAACTTAACCTAAAAATTGACTTCTTCTTTTCTCACATCAAAGTCAACAAAAACAATACCTCCTTTTTCCACCTCATTGAAAGAAAAAACAACTCAATCAAATCAAAGCTACTCCAATCACCATACTATCGTATTAAGATTAAGTCTGCAACAAAATCAAAAAATCATCCTAACAACAAAATCAATCAACTAATCAATGAAGATATACTAGGGGTCTCCACTGATAAAGAAATTGATAACAACATTACCAAAATCAATCAATTAAGCAATGAAGATATGTCCAGGGTCTCCACTGTTAAAGAAATTGATAACAACATTACCATAATCAATCAATTAATCAAAAAAGATAGGGTCGACTTTAATGATCAAGATGATGATTACAAAGAAACTATTTCTGATAACGAATCTAACAATTCAACTAACACACTAGATAACGAGGAAATATCTAATGACGAAACAAACAAACAAACAAAAAACCAATCACCACAAGATGACAATAAATCATCAACCACTAAACAACATCTTTACAAGATTAGCTTCACCAACTTCCAAAAAAAAACCGCCATAACAAATATGAATACCACCGCAAAAAGTAACCGTACTCGAAATGTTAGCCAAATATCCACACCAATCAAAAACACTCCATACCAATCAGGTAGTCCGAAATCACCTGCTATTGAACAAAAATCTAAGAAAAAAAAAACTTCTTAAACTAGATAGGTTGTTTCAACCTTACCCCAACACACCTTACCCCAACACCCGCTTCTTCTTATATTTTAATATAAATAAACACCGTCGCTTACACTAATAATATTTATTATATTATTAAGTAAGCTTTTTTAAAAAAAAAAAAAAAAAAAAAAAAAAAAAAAAAAAAAAAAAGTATTGGGGGAGCAATGATATAATTATCTTCACTTCTTTTTTTTTTTTAAAAAAAGCAATGTTAGACTTGCTCTTTGCTTTTAATAATCTTCTTTTTTTTAAAAAAAAAAAAAAAAGAATAACAAAAAACAAAATTTCTGGTGAAATTAATGTTTAAAAATTATTGTCACTTTAAAAAAATTTATTGTGTTTTTGTACTTAGATGGAGCCTCTTTAGTTTTAATATTTAACAAAGGGAATTTGTAATAAACAAGGATCATTATAATAATCAAAAAATAATAATTATTTCAATTTATCAAAAAAAATATTTTAAAAAAATAAAAAATAATAAATATTTTAAACTTTTTAGTTTTCAATTTTATTTAAATTTTATTTTATTTAATTATTTGATTACAACAAAACCATTATAAATCAAAAAAATAATAAAAAATCAAAATTTTTTTTATTTTATTCTTTTTTAAAAATTAATAATTTAAAACATGAATATATACAATACATTTCTGGATTTAATTTATAGCTTTTTTTAAATCTCTTTTTAAATTCATTAAATATTGAATCTATTTTTTCTGTATCACCTTCCAAAGGTCTTTTAATTGAATGGGAAATAATTGATAATACACCATCAACAAAATTTTCATTTTGTTCCCAAGTTTCATAGTTTTTTTCTGAATGTATTAGTTTTAAACCTCTTGATTCAACTTCTTTTACAGCTATATCTACCTCATCTTTTTTAAAATAAGTAAATGGAACAAACATATCATCGACTTCTTTATGAGATAAAACATTTTCATATGCCATTTCTCTTAAAATATTTTTAATATTTGTAAATGATGATTCTGATGAATATGTTATTTCATTTTCTTTTTCGAATATTAAAAAATTACAAATAAAAAATACCACCTTTTTTTAATTCATTAGTACGATGAGAAAAAATTGAAGTTAGATGATCAATATTAAATTCTTTTACTTTTGGACAAAGAGAGGACTCTTTAATTTTTACCAAGGTACTTATTCCTGAAAGGAGTTTATCTTCATAGCTACACCAATGGAAACAATGATATGAAAAAATAATATCACAAGATTCATTTGGCATCAATTGATTTTTATAAGTATTTCCAATTGCATAGCTGTAGGTATTGTTCCATTTATTTTGTATGAATCTTCATTTTTATTAATTTCTAAAAACAATTTTGTGAAATCATTTATTTCTAAATCGCAATGGAATATCTCTATTGAACCATTATTTATTTGTGGTTTAATCTTTGACATAATAGAGTCCAAAAAAATCAAAGAATTTTTTCCATGGGATGAACCAAAATCTAAAATTTTAAATGATCCTGGGTTTTTTTCATTATTGTGGTTGTCAATGGGACTTTGAATTATGGTATGAAATTTTTCTATATTTCTTAGCATAGAAGATAGTTGATGATTTGAATTTTTATTATAGTCTTCCATGATATGATTTGTAATTATTATTTTAAAAAAAAAATATTTAAAAAAATATTATTTAAATATTTTTTAAAAAAAGGTTATTTTTTTAAAAAATAAATAATTTTATTAAAAATAAATAAAATAATTATTCTCATTAACTTTTAATTTAATTATTTTTTTTTTATTTTTTCATTATCTATAATTATCGAAAGAATCTTCCAGGTAATATAAAAAACTTATAACGATAACGATATTTTAAAACTCTTATATTTTAATATACACCCACAATTATAAAAATCTGTAAAACAATAAAATCTTAATCAAAATATATAAATAAATAAAAACCTTATATATATCTATAATATCAAGATTTAATATGGGGGATTTTTATTATAAAAACTCATAATTCGTTTTATCTTCCAAAGATTGTAAAACCTTTTTTAATCTATTTGCCTCAAAGGTTTTTTTTTAATTTAATTCATCTCTATTTTTATTAAAATTTTAAATTAGATATCTAATAGAATTTGAAAATAGAAATAATAAAATAAAAAAAACAACCTAAAAAAAAATATTTCCTAATAAAAAAAATTCTATTTTGTTATATAATAAATAAAATTCAAAATATTTAAAAAGTTTATTATTTTTATTTTAGAAAAAATGATCAAAAAAAAATTTGTAAAATTTAGTGCCATCCAGTTATTTTTTGGGTCTTTTTGTATAGCTAATTTAAAAAATTGTAGAATAAAATGTTTTAAAAAAAATTCTATTTTATTTTATGGTGCTATATGTATATCTGTGTTGATGTTTATTTTGACACCTCTTCAACAATAAAAAGAAATATTATGTTAAAAAAAAATTATAATTTGAATATTTTCAAAAAATGAAGATATATTATTATAACAAAATCTCAAAAAATCAAAAATCAATATATCTTGTTTTATTAATATGGTTTTGTAAAGGTTTTGAAAATTAAAAAAATATTACATATGTAAAAAAATAGGGAAAAAAATTTAGTTTATTTTTAGAAAAAAGGGGGTTTCTAAGTTTGGGGTCAAATAGTTCCATTTTTAAAGTCAATTTCAAAATTTTATTTTTTATTTTATTTTTTAAAGTTTTAAAAAAAAAAAAAGTTTTAAATTAAAAAGGTGTTTAAAATCAATAAAAAAACAGTTAAATCATATTCAATTAATATATTATGTAATGTGTGGTTGTTTCCCCCTTTTTTTTTAAATTTTTTTTAAATTTTTTTAAATTTTTTTATTAATAAATATTATGTTATATTAATATACAAAAATATTGTTAAGCCAATCTATAAATATATTTTATTACAAAACAGCAGTTGCCCTTATTTAAATTTAAAAATAAATAAATTTAATAAATTTTTTTTTCTATAAATACTTCTACATTTTTATTTATTTATCAATATCAAAATTTATTAATACATATAAAAAAATAATAAATAATTACATTATTAAATTAAAAATTATAAATAACAAATATATTAGAATATACAATTGATAATAAATTATTTATTATAAATTATTATCTTAGGTCTTCTTTTTCCATCAAAAAATTCAAGAAACCTAATATAATTTAAAAAACAGGGGAAGAAATTTTTAAATATTCAAATTTGATGGAAACACTTGGTAAAACAATGCATTGTTCAACTTCAAATAATTCTCTAATAGAAAAATTAGAATGTGGGTGTATTGAATCAGAATTCAAAGTCAAACTTGTTTAAAGATCAAAAAATATAGAAAAAGAAATTATATTTCAATTGAATATACAACTCTAATACTTTAGATTGTCACTTTGCTAAAGATGTATATACACCAATAACATAAAATAAAAACTGATATAGAACAATGTGTTTTGTTAAAAGAATGGACCAACATTTCAAGATAAGATATTGTCGAAAACTCTGTCTTTTATGAATATTATAAAATTACAAATAAAATTTTAAATTTTTTTATTTTAATTTTTTTCACAATTCAAAGTTTTTTTTCTTTTTTTTTAGTTATTAAGTTTTAAAAATAAAAAAATAGTCAAGTAGGAGTGGGGAAAACTTAGAATTTTTTATTTTTTTTGTTAAACTCAGACTATATTTTTCCCTAAAAAAAAAAAAAAAAAAAAAAATAAATAAAAAATATACAATTCACAAAGAAATAATTGTATATTTATTTGATTTTTAAAATTATATATTATTTATTATAATTATTTTTAATTTATCTGGTTTCTGAATTTGCTACTACTATTTGATCCAACTCGGCAGATTCTACACTAATGAGTCCTATTATATACCACTTGATACAAATTTATAAAGATCAGAGGTTGATGAGACTACCAGATACAACATCGAGAATTTGCACAGCTTGGGGAGACAGACTCGATTCTTCTAATTTTTGATAAAACAAATGATTCATTACTGCTATAAAATATTCTAATGCACTACTTTAATGGGTTCTACACTACACTTTATGTAAAATATTTTAAAATTTTACTTGTTGCTACAGATTTTGAGCCACCAATATATGACACTACTCAAATAAGGTTATTTATCATAACCTGTTAATGAAATATGTAACCATATATTGATCTAAAATACTAAATATAATAAAAATTAATTTGTGTTAGAAATTTATATTCCTTATTTATTCAACGAATCCTATTTCTAAATAGATTTGTTGTTTTTATTTTAACAATGTGCTTATTTACTTACCTGTATTTAAAGGCTTTTAAAATATTTCCCAAAAATGTTGAAATTATAATTATTGATTGGTTATTGTTTGAATTATTTTTTGTGTAGTGTAAAAACAAAATAGAAAAATTAAAGAAGTGGTTTTTGTTGTTTTTGTTGTTGGAGCTGGATTTGTTGGAGTTTTTGGAGTTCAAGGAGTTGCTCCTGTTGGATTTGTTGGAGTTGTTGGAGCTCTTCCTGTTGTTGATCTCTCAATTTTGCCCAGGATTGGTTTTCACTGATTTCTTTAGCACTTAACCAGCTCTCTTCTTTGCCAATGGTTTTGTTGAATAATACAATACCAAAACAAAATGATAAAAAAATAAAGATGGCAACAACAATTAATAAAATAAACATGTATAAAAAATAATTCATTTTTGTGCAATAATAAATATTAAAAAAATAAAATAGAAATATATGTGTGTATAAAAACGAGTGAATATTATTAAATGTAAGTTATTGTTAAAAAAAAAAGCTGATGGATGAAAAACTATATGTGTGGTGTGAAAATTAGAATTTTTAATTAATAAAAAAAAAAAAAAATTTTTATATTCAATTTTTTAAAATTTATAAAAAAAATAAAAAATAATTAAAAAAATAAAAAATAAATAAAAAATAAATAAAATTAAATAAAAAAACAATTGTATATATATAATCCAAATGTAGATTTAAAAATTTCAAAAAATTCTCTCTCGATTGATATCCAAAATACAAGTAGGTAAACTTTTCCTTAGTAAAAAAAAAGATTTGAAAATAAAAGATTATTTTATTAATTATTTAAATATAAAATATAATCCTTATTTAGTATAATTCAAATTAAATAAATTAATTATATATAAAATAAATAAAATATTTTTATTAAAAATAATTATTTTATTTTATTATTTATTGGTAATTATTTTTATATTTAGCTAATTTATTCAACTTCACCTTTATTAATATTTTTTTTTTATATATTAAATCAATATTATATCCTATTTTATTATTGATCTCTCTATGTTTTATACAATTAATATATTTATTTAAGGAAAATCTTACATTTAAATAAATTAATAATAATAATAAAATAAAATTTTTTTTTTTTTTTTTAAATTTTCACCCATTCTAATAATATATTTCATTCATTTTATAATTTAAAAATTCAGCAACATTTTTTCACTATTTAATAATAAACATCGATCAAAATAAATATATTTTTTATTTTTTATTTTTAAATAAAAATAAATGTAAATTTTTTTATTATTTATATTATTAAATCTTTCAGTAGTAGTAGTCTTTTGATTCCAATATTTATAATTTATTATTTCAGGTAGAGCCACTATGGCTGATATAACATAATAATTAAATACAAATATAATACTGGCAATATGAACCAGCAGATAAGAATCAATGAAACGAATTTGCTGACCAACTGATCGAACTCCACACCAATTTAAACAACCTATACAAAATTACAAATATAAATAATTGGGTACCAATACTAATTATCTAAGGAGAATTCAAATTCGCAGACGACAAACAGGCACAAAACCATCCTGGAAAAATCTAAAGTAAGAAAGATTAAGCTTATCAAAAGAATCTTTGGATAATCTCAACAATTTGCATGACGTAGATTACAAAATAACTAGAAAATTACTCACAGAAATGCATGTCCTTCACAACTGCATTTTTTTGTCTCTGTAGTTAATTTGTTAAATTTTTTTATATGGGAAAATAAAAAAAAATTTCAAATGTTTTAATTAATCACTAAAATTGTAGGGTTAAGGGGAATTTCACCAGAATGGAATCACAGGAAGACTTATTATCACCCCATCTTAATAAAGTGAAAGGTACGAAGATCAAATAATTAAAAAAATAAAATTTAAATGAAATTGTTTATGTTTTATAAAATTAGAAAAACTAAAAAGTTTTTTATGTTTTTTTAAATTTTTTATTTTTTTATTTTTTTTAAAAATTTCTTTTTTGATTAATAAAATAATTGTTGATTATTAATTACTGTTGATTATTATTAAGTAATGATCCTTATTCATTACATTTGTATGGGTGTATTTTGTCGTGTACGCTTCCGCCTTAAATCTTCACTTTTAAAAAAAAAAAAATTTGTTAAAGATTTGGTGTTGATGAAATATACTCTTGTATTAATTTTTTTTAATTCCTCTTTAAATTTTTATCTTTGAATGAAAAATGATTTTATAAAGCTTTGTTATTTAGTATGAAAAAAAAATAAAGAAAAAACTTTAATATAATTAAGATATATATAAAGAACAATAAAAAATTTAAATTTTTGTAAAATTACTAAATTTAATTACTAATTTATTTATTTTGTATAAATAGTTTTATTTAAAATAATTTTTTTCCCTAAGATGTAGTTTTTAATTGATTAACGACCTCTATAATATTTATTGATAAAAGAATTGATAGAACCCATGTACTTTTCATTTTTTGCGATAATTGTAAGGCATCTAAAAACTATTTGAGTATGGAAAGTTAATTGGAAACCTTGAAAAGATAGTGGCAAACTGAGATACAATTCTGAATAAAATTTGAATGCACCCTCTAAACAAATAAAACTGGAAAGTTCAATTGATTCACACAATATCGAATCAACAATGGCAATATTTTCTTTTCCGTATACACCCCTGTGATTATTATACATAACCAAAGCTAAACTTCTAAAGTTTGAAGAAACTGATGAGGGGTTAACCTGGACTGGATTCCCAATATTAATTATTTCGTTGTGGCATAAATTGAAATATTTTAATGTTGGGACCAATTCATGTACATTTAATGAAGGAAGAATTTCAATTAAATATTCCTTGCAGAGATTGACCTTTTCGGATTTGTCATTATACAAAATAGGTAAAAATCTGATAATATTAATTGAACGGCAATTACCACTAATAAAAAAAAATAGAGATAAAATAATATAACTGATATTTTCTTGAATTATACTCTGTTTACGCTTTTGTTTTGATTTTAGCTTTTCCAAAAGTCCTAAAGAGTCAATAAATATACAGTCTATAATGTCTTGGAATCCATCTATTTTGCTATTTGAAATGTTATCTTTTATTTCTTTTTCAAATTTATAGAAATTTGAGATCATTTCTTCTTTTTTAATAAAGTTGATTTCTAAACCAGAAATGACATTTACAATACTTGAGATAAAATTTTCAAGAGTATGGATATTTGAAAAATTATTACTATAATTTTTATCAAGAGCATTATAATTATTTTTATTTTTATTATTAATTTTGTTGATGTTGTGGTTTTGGTTCTTTATTTTATTTTTGGTTGATAAAAAGAAGGCCATTATTAAAGCTAAAAAAAAACTAATTAAGATGAAAACTAATGAGGAACTGGAAATAATTATAAAATTATTCATTTTAAATTAATCAGTATTATATATTGGATTGAGAATGATTATTGTAAATGGTGTTGGATTATTCTTTATAAATTATATTAATGAAAAAAGTATAATATATAATATTTTTATGACTGAGTTTTGTTAATTAAAAAATTATTTAATAAATAAAAAAATTTAAAAAATAAAAAAAAAAATAAAAAATTTTTAAAACAAATATAAAAATTTAAAAAAAAATTTAAATATTAAAATTTTTTTTTAAAAATAATTAAAATTCATTTAATTGTTTTTTTATTCTTTTTTTTTTTATGAAAATATTTCTTTTTAATGAACTTCAAAAAAATTTAAAAATTAAATAACCAAAATAAAAAATCAAAAACTTAAAATACTAAAATTGATTAAATTAAAATTATAATGATAACTTTTTCTCCTTTCAAAATTAATGATATGTCTAGTGGTAAGCGACTAAAATAAAAAATTGGAGGTGGATTATATACCAATTGTTAGATAATTAAAATAGGAGTAAAATGATATAAGTGTAATAATGTTGGCCAATGAATTTTTGACCACTTCCTTCCATTAGAAATGTGTAAAGATAAATTTTAAATTACTTTGGTTTTATTATTGTTATTTAATTGTTAATGCGGAGCACAAAAATAGATATTCCATCATCAAAAAGAAATATCCTCATTGGTGTAGTCGGTAACACTCTAGTCTTTCACACTGGTACCTCGGGTTCGATTCCCGAATGGGGAGCTTTTTAAAATATAAAAATCTTCCCAGAGATTTATATTGTTGTTTTTTTTCAATTATCATATAAATTTTATTTTATTTAATTATTTGATCTTAGTTATTAAATTTTAAAAATAAACTAATATCTCGCAAAAAATTAAATAAAAATTTTACTTATTAATTTAAAGCAATTATCTTCACTTTTAAAAAAAAAGTTTTTTTTGTTTTTATAAAAAAAAATATATAAAAAATATATACAATTCACAAGAAATAATTGCATATTTATTTGATTTTTAAAATTATATATTATTTATTTTATTTATTTTTAATTTATTTGGTTTCTGAAATTGCTATTACTATTTGATCCAACTGGGGAAGATTCTACACTAATGAGATCAGATTATACCACTTGTTACAAATTTATAAAGATCAGAGGTTGATGAGACTACCAGATACAAAAGACAATAACATCGAGAATTTGCACAGCTTGGAGAAACAGACTCGATTCTTCTAATTTTTGATAAAACATATGATTCACTGCTGCTATAAAATATTCTAATGCACTACTTTAATGGGTTCTACACTACACTTTATGTAAAATATTTTAAAATTTTACTTGTTGCTACAGATTTTGAGCCACCAAATATGACACTACTCAAATCAGGTTATTTATCATAACCTGTTAATGAAATATGTAACCATATATTGACCTAAATTACTAAATATAATAAAAATTAATTTGTGTTAGAAATTCATATATTCCTTATTTATTCAACGAATCCTATTTCTAAATAGATTTCTTGTTTTTATTTAAATATAATGTGCTTATTTACTTACCTGTATTTAAAGGCTTTTAAAATATTTCCCTAATAATGTTGAAATTATTATTATTGATTGGTTATTGTTTGAATTTTTTTTTGTGTAGTGTAAAAACAAAATAAAAAAATTAAAGAAGTAGTTGTTGTTGCGTTTGTTTTTGTTGTTGGAGCTGGATTTGTTGTAATTGTTGGAGTTCAAGGAGTTGCTCCTGTTGGATTTGTTGGAGTTGTTGGAGCTCTTCCTGTTGTTGATCTCTCAATTTTGCCCAGGATTGGTTTTCACTGATTTCTTTAGCACTTAACCAGCTCTCTTCTTTGCCAATGGTTTTATTGAATAATACAATACCAAAACAAAATGATAAGAAAATAAAGATGGCAACAACAATTAATAAAATAAACATGTATAAAAAATAATTCATTTTTGACAAAAATAAATTATTTAAATAAATAAAAAACAAAAAATAAAATAAAATAGAACTATGTGTGTATAAAAACGAGTGAATATTATTAAATGTAAGTTATTGTTAAAAAAAAAGCTGATGGATGAAAAACTATATGTGTGGTGTGAAAACTAGAATTTTTAATTAATAAAAAAAAAAAAAAAAATTTTATATACAATTTTTAAAAATTAAAAAAAAAAATAAAAAATAATTAAAACAAAAAAAAATAAAATTAAATAAAATACAAATAGGTAAACTTTTCCTTAAAAAAAGATTATTTAACTAATTAATTAATTATTTAAATATAAAATATAATCCTTATTTAGTATAATTCAAATTGAATAAATTAATTATATTATAAATATTAAAATTAATAATTATTTTATTTATTTTGATCGATGTTTATTATTAAATGGTGAAAAAATGTGTTACTGAATTATCAAATTATAAAATGAGTGAAAGAATGGGTGAAAATTTAAAAAAAAAAAAAAAAATTTATTATTATTAATTTATTTAAATGTAAGATTTTCCTTATATAAATATATCAACCGTATAAAACATAGATAGACCAATAATAAAATAGGATAATTTTAATTAAATATACAAAAAAAAATTAAAAAAGGTGAAGCTGGATAATGAAATAGCTTCAATTAGGTGAATATAAAAATAAAAAAAATTGCAAATGTTTTAAATTTATAACATTTGCAAAATTGGAGGGTGAAGGGGAAATTTACCAGAATGAAGACTTATTATCACCCCATCTTAATAAAGTGTAAGGTATGAAGATCAAATAATTAAATAAAATAAAATTTATATGAAATTGTTTTATTCGAAAAACTAAAATGTTTTTTATATTTTTTATAAAAAAATTTTTAAAATCTTGACTTTTAAAAAAAAAAAATTTTTTAAAGATTTGTTGTTAATGAAATATACTCTTGTATTATTTCTTTTTTTAATTCCTCTTTAACTTTATATATATATCTTAATTATTAAAAAACAATAAAAAATTTAAACTATATAGTTTTCTTTGTAAAATTACTAAATTTAATTACTAATTTATATATTTTGTATACATAGTTTTATTTTGGTTGTTGTGAGTTCTCTTCTGTTTTGTACTTCTGATTTTTCTTGTTCCAGTTGTTCTAGAGTTATTTGATCTTTTGTTTTGTTGAGCTTGATTAGCTTGACAATTTTCCGTTTGAGGTTGTGTGTGGTGGGACCATACTCTTAGATAGATATTTAAGTTTGAATGTTGGTATGCTGGGATTTCTATTCCCATTTCACTCATTTCCTTTTCAGTTGGTTTCAGAAGTTCTTACTCCCAGTTAAATAGGTCATATTCATTTCCATTTGCTCTTATTTGTATTCTTCTTGAGTCAAGAACTATTCCTCATTTTTTAATGATTTTAGTTATTATTTCATTTTTATCTGTTAATATTGTATTCCTTTTTTTTTGTATTTTGTTTGACACATAATATTTTGAATCTGAGTCTGAAATTAATTCTTTTAAGTTAATTTCTGTAAATTGAGGTGTAATGTAGATTTGGCAAACATACTTCCATTGTTTTTTTTTTTATATTTCTGATCAGCTGAAATTGCAATATTATCTTATAACTTCTTAATTCATCGTAAGATTTGTTGTTGTTTGTGCTACTATTAATAATAATAGTAGCACAAACATGTAATATGGAAACGAAAAAATAAAAAAATAAAAAAAAATAAAAAAAAATATTTTTATCTTCTTCAAAAAATGTTTCAAAAAAAAAAAATTTTAAAATGCCCATTTTGATAAACACAACAAAAAAATTCTGATGACTTAATTAAGGAATCATCTTCACTTTTAAAAAAAAAAAAGTGAGGAACAATGATTTTTAAAAATTTGTTTTTTGATAAATTAAAATAATTGTTGTAGATTATTATTAAGTAATGATCCTTGCTCATTACATTGTATGCAAACTTATACAAGTATAAAATAATAATCTCCACTTTTAAAAAAAAAAAAAGTATAAAACACATTGTAGTTATATCTTAAATAAATATATGGTAACCTCTTTTGCTTTAAAAAATCTTCACTTTTAAAAAAAAAAAAAAAATACTGATGTGCAAGTATTATTAAAAATCATCTTCACTTTGAAAAAAAAAAAAAAAAAAAAATTTAAACTTTGTTCTGTATTGAGTTATGTGAGATTGCTTTTTCAAATCATATTTTAATTATAAATATTTTTTTTATTTATTATAAATATTTATTTTTTATTTTAATTATTTTTTTATTAAAAATAAATAAAATAATTACTATAGAGTTATTAAGATAATACAAAGTATTGTTTTTTTATGTGTGTGTTGTTATTTATTGTGTATACCAGAGAAATTTGTGTGGGTGTTACAAAATATTAATCAACAAAAAAAAAATTTTGATGGGTTTTTGGCAATAGTTATTGATAGTGGTTCAAATAAAATAAATAAAAAAAAAAAAAATTAAACCAAATTAAATTAAAAAATTTGAAAAAAAGATTTTAAAATTAAAAAAAAATCAATTTTTTATTTTTTATTTTTTTTTAAAATTTTATTTTAAATAACTTTTTTTTTTTTTTTTTTTTTTTTTTTTTTTTTTTTTTTAAATTAAAATTTAAAAAAAGCACCCACCCCCCCTTTTTAAAATATTCCCATTCCCCTTATTCCAATAATTTCATTTTTTTGATTATAATAATTATTAAAATTTAAAAAAAAACTTTTTGAGAACCCGAAAGTTATTAATTAAAAAAAAAATTTTATCTAAATAAAAAAAAAAATTTTGGATTATAAAAAAAAGGGCAAATTCCCCAGGGGCTTTTTAAAAACCAGGAAATTCTATTTTTCCTTTGGGGCAAATTTTAAAAGGGTTAAAAAAAAAAAAAATTGTCCAAAAAAAAAAAACCAATTTATTGGAAAAGGAGTGGTTCGAAAGGTTTAAAGGGGGCCCCTTTAAGCGCGAATAAAAAGAAGAGGTTAAAATTTTCTTTAAAAAAGGGGTGGCCTTTTGGCCTTTTTTAAAATTTACCGCCCAACCTTGGTCCCAAAAATATTTACAAAATTCGGGGGAATTTTTTTTTTTTTGGGATTTTTCCATTAGGGGGGGGTGATAAAAATAAAACCATCCCTTTTTTTATTT